>NC_133391.1:156877762-157183119 GCF_047511655.1 Castor canadensis | reverse complement strand
CTCATGAGCCATGCTTAGAGTTCATGTGCTTCAGAACAATGATCATCCCTGGAGTAATTTCTATAGACTAGAAGATAGCCCATGCTGGTGGGCTAGCTGGGGACATGTAATTAATCCTTGAAAATGAAGTGGACCCATTTCCCCTTTGCAAGCCAGGCATGAAGGAATAGATAAATGGCATTTAATCCCAGTTACCAGAAGGCAGAGATTGGGAGATTCAAATTTTGAAGAATAGCCCAGGCTAAAGTGAGTGATCCAGTCTCAAAAAACAAGATGCCCATGGCAGTACACATCTGTAATCCCAGGTATGCAGGAGACTAGGATGAGTTTGGATGGAGGCCAGCCCTAGATAAAAACACAGGACTCTATCCAGAAAAGCACTGAATGTATGGCTCAAGAGATAGAGTTCCTGCCTAGCAGGGCTTAATTACAAACCCGGTAACACCAAAAAATAAAAATTAAAAAATAAATAAATAAATAAAAAAGACTTAATTTAATTGAATTTACCAAGAATGATGAATTTTGAAAGATATTTGTATTCATCAGCTTGAAGAGATCAGTAACATTGACTTTCAGAAAACAAACTCAGTATAGTATCCTACAAATAATTCAGTATTAAATTCTTTTTTTTTGATAGGGCTAGGATTTGAACTCAGGGCATCATGCTTGCAAAGCAGCTGTTCTACTACTTGAGCCACACTTCCAGCCAATTTTGATATGGTTATTTTGGAGATGGAGGTCTTGTGAACTATCTGAACTGATGTTAAATTATGATCCTCCTTCTCTTAGCATCCCAAATAGCTAGGATTATGGGAGTTACCATCAGCACCAGTCAGTACTAATATTTATAAACATTGTTGGTGAAAAATACATGGTGAAGCAAGTATATGCATATGTTTCAAACATGTAACAATAAATTAAAGGGTAAGTATCTAATTCCTTTCTCTATTTATATCTATTATACAGAATCCTCTACTTCACCAAAATATTCCTTTGTCAACCTAGCTTCAGGTCTTCTCTCTACACAAACCAATTCCAGCTGTGTTACATTGGAATGATGCTCTTGGAAACATTCTCACTATACTGAATTCTTCCTACCCTTCCTTCTATTTAACACTTTATTGCTGATCAGTTCAGCTACCTATAATGTCCTCTCCAGTTAGGGTGATAAATATTAATGAAAGAGGTCAAAGCATTGCAAGATTTATTAGAGTACAGGAATTAAAAATTTCCGGGAGCTAACCATACCTGTTAGGAATATGTTTTGCTCTGGATTGACTCTTTAAAATTCTGAACTCTTAGCAAACAATCTACTTCAGTCCCCCAGACTGTCTTATCAATATATTAATGAGCTTAATATTCTATAATCAATCCAAAAGTCACTGTTAATGTCCCACCTTTCATGACTGCTACAGCTAATGAGCATTTACTCTTCTTGAGGGTCTTGCATAGGGACAAAAAGAAAACACACTACCAAGAAGATAAGATATTTTTATTTAGGAGAACAAAAGAAAACTAGAAGACTCAAATAATAACAAACTATAAGATATCTCTTTGGAATCATCTCTCAGGAGCTATTGACTGATTTGGAAATAAGTATTTTATGAGGCCAGGATGAGACCACAGGCTAGATTACATGGAATGATAGTAGAATGGGAGATAAGAGAATATTCACAGGTACTATTGTCTTTCAAGAAGATTTGTTGATAAAAATAAGAATCAGGGCATGTCATCCGTGTATCATATTTGGCGACGCACAAAGGGACCAGCCTTCACCTGAGATGGGAAATCAAGCCTCAAAGATCCCCCCTTGCCTACTTATTAACTCAAGTTTTACTGCACCCAGGCTTGGCCACAGTATCCTCTGGGGGATGAGGAAAGATGGCCAAAAAGAGGCAGCATTAATTATAATACATTCTTCAATTAGATATGTTCTGTAAAAAGGAGGAAAAGTGGACCAAAGTTCCATACGTTCAATTGTTCTTTTTCCTAAGAGACCACTCAAAATGGCTAAACAAATGCAGGCTAGATACCCAGACCATGGTAACCCTTTGCAAAAAGCCCCCAAACTCCCTTGAGCAAAAAGAACCCATCTAATGCTCCATCAGCATCCCCTCTTCCCCCTTACCCAGCTACCTCACACACTAGACGCTGTCCCACAGGACTCTACCCCCTCCAGTTAATTCCCAGAGGGGACAGAGCTCATGTTCCTTTTAGAGTGAGTGAACTTAAAGAAATAAAAAAGGATTTAAAAAATTACACAGAAAATCCAGATCAGTACATCCAGGCATTTAGAGAAGTCAGCCAAAACTTTGAACTCAGCTGGAAAGATGTAATGCTATTGCTATCGCAGACCCTCACTTCTCTGGAGAAACAGCGGGTTCTAGGTCAGGCAGTCACAGCTGGAGACAATTATCACTTAGATAAAAGTGGCCCTACAGGCCTGTCTCCTACTGGGCCCTCACAGGAGGAAGAGGGGGAGGGAGAAGAAAGACAAAGATGTTGGATACCTAAAAGGGAGCCTCAATTCCCAATTCCAACAGGAGATCAGGCAGTGCCTAGGTATGACCCTAAGTTGGACCCTGAAAATGATAAGGATGAATGGAGCCGTAACCATTTCATCCACTGCATTCTTGAGGGACTAAGGAGAGCCAAGGTAAAACCTCTTAATTACTCCCAAGTCACAGCTGTACAGCAAGGACCCTTAGAAACTCCAGTAGCTTTCCTACAGAGACTTAAGGATGCTTTACAAAAGCATACCACCATTATACCAGAGTCACAGGAAGAGGAAATCATCCTAAAAGATAAATTCCTAACACAGTCAGCACCAGATATCTGTAAAACTTCAGAAATTGGTGGCTGAAGGGAGCAGAGATCTCGACCAATTGGTCGGTGTAGCCACATCTGTATAGTATAACAGGGATTAAGAAAAAGAAAGAAAGGACCTGGAAAGGGAAAAGAGAAAGGATAAGCTGCAGGAGGCTCTGATCGCAGCGCTCCGAGAGGCTCCCCCAGGGCAAAGTCCAAACCTGAGGACATGCTTTCAATGTGGACAGGCAGGCCATTTTAGGAGGGAGTGCCCCCTGAGAAAGCTACCTCCAGGACCCTGCCCCATTTGTCGGGGAAAACATTGGAAGGCACACTGTCTCCGGTTCCCCTGGGAACCGAGGTCAGAGCCTCCCACCCAATGACGGGTCCCGGGGCCTCCCATACAGGCTTCTGTAACCACTGTAAAAGCAGAAGAGCCCCAAATTAAACACAAGATCAGCCTCCTTATCGATACTGGAGCCAGCATCTCAGCTATTCCTTTCTCTCCCGGACCCAGGTCCCCCAAGAAAATTACTGTTCGAGGCATATCAGGCCAGCCTCTAGAGCATTATTTCACTCAGCCTTTAGCCTGCTCCTGGGGAGATTTCCATTTCTGTCACTCCTTTTTAATTGTCCCAGAAACCCCTACTCCTCTGCTAGGGCGAGACCTTCTATCCAAATTGGGGGCACAGCTACTTTTACCCCCAGGAGAGTACTTTTGCTTGCTCCTAATAGAGGAACAAGTAGACCCCATGGTGTGGACGGATGGATACACTGTGGGACGGGCACGAACAGCTGCCCCAGTCCTAATTCATCTCAAGGACCCCTCCTGGTTTCCCCATCAAAAACAATATCCTTTAAAGCCAGAAGTTAAGGAGGGGCTAATTCCCATAATCAAAGACTTAAAGAGACAGGGACTGTTAATAGAATGTTCCAGCCCACATAATACTCCTATTCTTGGTGTTAGGAAGGGACCTAACAAATGGAGGCTAGTCCAGGATCTCCACCTGATCAACGAAGCAGTAGTGCCTCTCCATCCTGTAGTTCCAAATCCCTATACTCGTTTAGCCCAAATACCTCTGGGTACTACTTACTACTCTGTCCTGGACTTAAAAGATGCCTTCTTTTGCATTCCCTTACACCCTAAAAGTCAACCTATCTTTGCCTTTGAGGACCCCAGAAGGAAGTCTGGACAGGTCACTTGGACTGTCCTCCCCCAGGGATTCAGAGACAGCCCCCACCTCTTTGGGTTAGCACTAACTCAAGACTTGGCAGAGTGGCAATATCCACAAGCTACTCTGCTACAATATGTAGATGACCTCCTGCTCTGTGGACCAAATGAGCCTGTCATTTCACGAGCCACTGAGTCCTTACTAAACTTCTTAGCAGATAGAGGTTATAAGATCTCTAAAGAAAAAGCCCAATTGTGTCAGTCTAGGGTTACATATTTAGGTCTTGTCCTAGAGAAAGAAATGAGGTCTGTAGGAGAAGACAGAATCTATCCAATCCTGACATTTCCTCTACCTAAAACTCTAAAACAATTGAGGTCCTTCTTGGGGGTCACAGGATACTATAGAATTTGGATCCTGGGATATGCAGATCTAGCCAGGCCCTTATATCAAATCCTTAAGGAAATACAGAAGGATACCTAGCCCTTTATTGAATGTGATGACAAGTCAGAAAATGCATTCCACAAGTTAAAGAAGGCTCTTATGACAGCTCCTGCCCTGGGTCTCCCAGTACAAGACAAGTCTCAATCATATGTCTATGAAAAGGGAGGACTGGCCTTGGGCATGGTGACTCATCTCTGGGGCATCACTCCTCAGCCAGTAGGTTGCTTAAAAAAGAGTTAAATCAGGTAGCCAAGGGATGGCCAGGATGCCTCAGAGCAATGGCCTCAGTAAGCCTTCTAGTTCTTGAAGCTCAGAAACTTATCCTAAACCACCCCCTAGTGGTTTATACCCCACATGACCTAGGGGGAATTTTAAACTCAAAAGGAGAACTTTGGCTATCTGACAGCCATCTACTTAAATATCAGGCCCAGCTTCTGGGAGGAACAGAAATAACTTTAAGAACCTGTCAGAGCCTAAATCCTGCATCCCTTCTACCAGAGGCAGAGGGAAATCCTGAGCACTCGTGTGAGGAAGTACTTATGGAAAACTATGCTGCCCGACCTGACTTAACTGATCAGCCCTTAAAAAACCCAGATCTAGAATTAAACACTGATGGCAGTTCCTTTGTCAATAATGGTGTCAGACATGCAGGGTTTGCAGTTATGACAGAATTTGGCATCCTCAAATCAGATCCTCTTCCTCCTAATACAAGTGCTCAACTGGTAGAATTAGTGGCCCTAACAGAAGCCCTAAGACTGTCAAAAGAACAGAGAGTAAACATCTATACAGATTCTAAGTATGCCTTCCTGATCCTGCATGCTCATGCAGCCATCTGGAAGAAAAAAGAAATGCTAACTACAACAGGAACAGCTTCCCATAGGGATAAAAGGGAGGTTACTTTAATAGTTTTAGGGATAACAGCATTAGTTGCAGCCCTTGCTGGAATCAGCTATGGGGTGATTGCCAATCATGTAACTGCAAAAAAACCTAACCAAAGTGGTACAGGACACCTCAGACCAGGTAGGCCTTGCCATTAAGGACATGCAAAGATCTTTGTCGTCTCTTGCCTGTATGGACCAATGCCTGGCCCTAAATTTTCTTTTGGCCAAGCAAGGGAGGGTATATGCCATCGCCAATACCTCTTGTTTCACATATATAAACACTTCAGGCATTGTAGAGGAATGTGCAGATCACATTCTCCAACAGGCTAAATGGCTCCGGGAGCAAGCTCTTGAAACTCAGGTTTCTACTCAGGTATGGGAACAAATAAAATCCTGGCTCCCCTCCAGGACTTGGTTCCTACCCTTTCTGAGGCCTATAGTTGCCCTTATCCTCTTGCTTGTGTTTGGGCCCTGCATTTTAAACTTACTTGTCAAGTTTGTTTCTTCTCGCCTAGAATCCATCAAACTACAAATGCCTCTGGTGGAGATGAAAACTACCTACTACCGTGGTCCCCTTGACAACCCCTCTCATGGTCAGCCCTGATGCTGTGGGTCCCTTCATCGCCCCCTGTCAGCACGAAGCAGTTACTGAACAGACTTTGTCGTCCCAAACCCCTAACAGCAGTTAGGGCTACCATTGAGAGGAGGGAATGAAGGACTGAAGGACAGACAGTGGGAAGTCCCAAAAGGGCGATAAGTGGTCAAGGAGACACTTCTCCTCCCTAAGAAATGCCTGTTTGCATTTGAAAGGCACAGGATCACCGGTTTCCGGGTCCCCTGAAATCTCCAATATGCAGTCTTTCTCTTCTCTTTTCTCCAACTAAATTCTCTACAAATAAAATTTTTCCGACCTCTGCAAAAAAAAAAAAAAAGAATCAGGCTAACAATAGTAGCCACATGGGAAATTTAATGGGATATATTTATTGATATCTCCCCCTTTCAGTGAGGGAGACACTTTTCCTTCATCCAATAAGCTTCAGATATGTTGGACACAAAAGTGAGAAAATAGCCGAAATATATCAGATAGGTTATAATTTAAGGAATTATTCTTGGCTTTAGGATAGAGTCCCTTTTCTCCTATAGAACTTGGTACTATGAAAATATATGTATCATTTATACATACTAATAAAATGTTTTAAAAAATACCTTTGAAATTTGCAAAATTTATGTGTTCAGGAACCACATATACAAACGAAACACATTAACAAGAAAGGTTGATAAATAGGAATAAAAGGCAAATAAAGAGGAAAGATAAAGGTCTTAACATCTATAACTGATCTTATGGCATAGAAACAGAAATGAGACCAAATCATATGTTATGAATAAGACAGGCAGGGTTCCTTTATTAAGACTTTAGCCTTTCCTGGCTAATTTTGACTCAGGCCAAAGGGATACAGCCCTGACTGATAGGACAAGCAGGCTGTTTCTCACTGGACAAAACACAGCCCAACCTTTTGTTGATTTTTCTGGTGGTGAGTTAAAGCTTGTTAATTGTACATCCCTCGGGAGCATGGTTTCACAAGATGTTTTCCTTTTCTTGCCCAAGCATTCTGGCATTAAAATCTGTGGTCTAATGTGAGGTCCACTCCATTCATGAAACTGCAGACGTACAGCTAACATCAGCATCTTGAATAAACATCCTGGCTTTAGGAAAGGGCTGAATGACTTTCATTGCTTGAGTTCCCAAGAAAACACAAGTAACAAACACATCCATTTCAATGGACAATTGGCTGTGTCCACCCTGTATCATACTCTTGGATAAGACATTTCTCAAATGATTGGTATCTCTACATACAGAGCTTAGGAGAGCCTGAATCAAAGGTTGAGACAACAGAAGGGACAGACACAATAGGAAGACAGAGATGCTGTCATGGTTAACCTCAATTGTTAAAAAGAGACTGGACTGAGTGGTGCCTCAGGCATTACTAAAGCACACTCATTTTAGGCTTTCAGCCTCAGATTGAGACTGAATCATTGGTCTACCTTATTCTGAGATTCCCAACCTTTTGTACAGAGCCTGTTTTCTACATCTCTACCTGCAAACAGACATTGTTAGACTTCTCAGCCTCCAATGGTATAAATCAATCCAATAAATCCCCTTACATACCTATGTAAAGCTAGAAAGCTTATTTAGGTTTTTCTTTGATAACAATTCCCCACCCCCCCCGACTTTGACATTTCTATAGCCATACAAACACCACTAAGTTTAGCTCAGTTTATTCCTAAAACACTCCTAGTCTACCAAAAATCTAGCATTTTGTGACAAAGCTGCTGAAAGTGTGCTTTTTAGTGGGTAGCAGGCTGAGGTTCAGGGTCTAATTATTTTTTGTCCCCTTATGGTGGTAACTACCTGCTTCACAACAAAGATGCAGAACACTCTAGATTTCAGTTAGTAAGCTCAAAAAAGTTACATTGTGATTCAGCTCACCAGGCTGTGTTTCTGGTATATAGAACTGAAAGTTTCCTGATTTAAAAAAATGTATTTACTTACAAAGGTAGAAAACAATTATCGCCCATTCAAACCAAAATCTTTCAATTTTGCAAAAACTTATTCTTTATTCTACTTTTCAAGTGAATGTGATCCAGCAGTGATTCCCTTTTTTTTTCCTTTTCTCCTTTACTCTTGTAGTAGCGCTACTAAAATGTCACACACATAATAGGAAGAAAACTTAAAAGTAAAACTCAGTAAATGACCACACTATGAACATCAAAACAACCCCTTTCTTCTACCTAACAGTATCCAGAACAATGATTTTTCCCAGGATATCATATATTTTATTTTGCCTATGTCTGAGCAGTATATAAATAGGATCACACAGTATTCATTCCTTGTGCCTGTGTATTAGTGCACCAGGTTCTTGGGACACACCACTTCCCAGGTTCCATATATTTGGGAAATTCTGCCCATTGTGCTGGAATCACATTATCATGTCTGAGCAGAACCTTCAAACTGACACCATAAACATGTGGACTTCTTCTGTTTCATGGATCCATAAGATTCATGGAATGAAAACAAGCATAAACCTTTGGTAGCACAGTTAGATTTGGAGATATGGAAACATCATATGGCCTTTTGCAAAACAAATATCAATGATTTGTAATCTTGACAGATAATATTCATTTAATTAATGCTTACATAATCTATCTATTTCTATACTTTTACATTAAAACTAACTTTATTCTAGGCTGGGTGATAGTAGCTCATGCCTATAATCCTAGCTACTCAGGAGGCAGAGATAAGCAGGATCATGGTTCAAAGCCAACCCTTGTAAATAGTTCCACAAAGCACTATCTCGAAAATACCCAATACTAAATAAGCCTGGTGGAGTGGCTTAAGCTGTAGAGTGCCTGCCTAGTAAGTATGAGGCCCTGGGTTCAATCCCAGTGCAGCCAAAGAAGGAAAAATCTAACTTTATTTTCTAGTATATTGTATTTCATCTCTAATAAACTTATGAGTGGTTTATTTTTAAAAATTTAACCTGACAAATATTTTCCTTTTTACTTTGGAATAATGGTCTGTTCTCATTTTTCAGAAGTTCATATGTTTGAATTAAAAAAATAACTTTTCACCTTTCATCTTTGTTTTCTTTTGATAAGGTATGTTTATTTTATTCTCACCTTATCTTTCTTTTAATCTGTCCTTCTATTTGTTTGTATTTCTGAGACATGATCTCCCTATGTGGCCCAGGCTGACCTTGACTTTGTAATCCTTCTCCCTCCATCTCCCTAGTTATGCCATTATCTGCCAAGGGTCCCAGATTTACCTTTCTTTTATTTTTTTTTACAGGTCACCTTCTCTATTATTATTATTATTACTATTTTTATTGTTCCATTATATATTGTGACATTTATAAAAGTTCTTACAATATATCCTAACTGTATTCACCCCCCTCAATCATTCTCCTTTATCTTCTCTTTCTCATTCCTGAAATAGTTTCAACAGGTATCATTCTTACACAATTGTAATCTCCAACACTCTTTCCTCATAATCTCCCCACTTCTACTGGTGTCAACCCCCAGACAGGACCTGTTTTACTAATTTGTTCTCTATTTTGGAAAGACATTTGTTTTTGTTTAAAATAGCTATCAAGGGAGTTTCGTTTTGATGTTTCCATGTATATATCTATCAAAACCCAAATTGATCCACCTCCTCTATTTGTCTCCTTTCTACCTTAGTCCCATTCTTATGGTGATTTCAACAAATTTAAAAATTCTGTGTTCATTTTTTGTATAGACAGCCTATCAACCACATTCATCTTCTTAACTTCCTTCTTCTACCTTCCCCCTTTGGAATGTAACCTCCCCTAAGCATGACCTGTTTTTCATAATATTGATGTATTTGTATTAGATCTATATTCCATTTATGAGAGAAAATGTGGCTTTTGGTCTTCTGAACCTGGCTAACATCACTTAAGCTGATGTTCTCTAGTTGTATCCATTTACCTGCAAATGACAAAATTTCCTTCTTCTTTATGGCTGAATAAAATTCCATTGTATATAAATACAACATTTTCTGAATCCATTCATCAGTTGTAGGGCATTGTAGCTGTTTCTGCAGTTTAGCTATGGTGAATAATGCTGCAATAAATATGGATATTCAGGTGCCTTTACTGTAATCTGATTTACATTACTTAGGGCATATTTCTAGAAGTGGTATTGCAGAATCATATGACATTCTATTTTTAGATTTTCATTAGCCTCCATACTGTATTCCATAGTGGTTGTACTAATTTAAATTCCCACCGATAGTGTATAAGGGTTCCTTTTGTCCCATATCCTTGCTACCACTTTGTTGTTGTTTTTCTTCTTGATGACACCATTCTAACAGGAGTAAGGTTGGACTATTAACGTGATTTTGATTTGCATTTCCTTTATGGCCAGGGAAGTTGAATATTTCTTTGTAAGTTTTACCCAGTTGGACTTGTTTCTTTAAAAAAGCTCTCTTCAGTCCTTTTGCCCATTTCTTCATTGAGTAGTTGATTTTTGGGAGTTTAGATTTTTGAGCTCTCTGTATATCTTGGTTTATCAATTCCTTATCAGATGTATAGCTGCCAAAGATTTTCTCCCATTCTGTGGGAAGTAATATTTTAAAATTTATTTTGTGCATCTAATTATTTACTAATTTACACCTCCAAAAATAGCCTGTATTAATTACCTTATATGTGAACTTCCATTGGATGTCATTTTCTTTCACATTTGAAGAACAATATGAAAACAAATGAGGTCCAGAGTTCAGACCCCACTAATGACAAAGAAGTTTTGATTTTTCAAAAACATATTACTTTTTATCCAATTTTAAATGATATTTTCAGAAAGTATGGTACTAGTCATAATTCTGTATATTTTACAGATTTGTGTAAATGCAAATGTAATCGTGTAATTATGTTTCTGGATTCTTTCACTTACAATAATGGTTTGATACTCATCCATGTTGTCATATACACCAGCAGTCTATTCCTCTTTATTATGGGATAGTAGATAGCTGTGCGTCTATCCCACTCTTTTCATAGCAAGTCATGCAGGAATTTAGACTTTATTATTGAAAATTACATATGCAAAAGGATATCTTGTGATATTTCCATACATGCTTACTCACAGATATGTTTTGAGGGTATTGTTTCATTTAGTTTTTAGTTCAAATTCAGCTTGTCATGACAGAATTGTACAGATTGAATGGCATAAATAGAAATAGGTTGTATTCTCACTTCTGAAGGCTGCAAGTCCATCATCAAGGTGTGACCAGGGTTGTTTTCCAGTGAGGGCTCTGCCTTTGGATTTCAGATAGCCTGTGTTCTCAAATGGTCTTTTATCTGTGTACATATGTATCCCTCATGCCTTTTATTCTTCTTCTAAGATAAACAGTCCTATTAAATTAGGATCACACTATTATGACTAATCTATGACTATCTCCAAATACAGTTACATTAGGGTTAGTACTTTAACATATGAATTTGCAGTGAAAAACACAATTCAGTCCACGATGATTTATTACAAACAAAACTGATACTAATTTTTATGTATACATATTTGTGGAGAAGTGTTGTTATAATTTTCTTGTACATTTATCCAGATACAGAATTGTTGTTCATAATATAAGACAACAGTTAACTTAGTAAACAATTAGACCAGCAACACAATGATTGTATCTTTTACATGTGCTCTTGAAAAGGGATGAAAATTTTAGATGCTCTAATATGCCAATAATTTATTTCATGTTTTCTAAATTATTCTAACAAGTAAGTAGAGTACAATTTTGGTGTTTTCTATAGCATTTATGAACTTCTCATGTCACTTTTTATATTCTGATCCATAAGCATGGGATATCTCTCTGTCTTCCAAGGACTTCTAGAATTTAGAATTTGTTTTTCAATTTTCAGATCACAGGTATGAATTCAGAGCCTCATTATGGAAAATATGTCTGTGATGACTTTTGCCCAAATAATTCTAATTATGCTTTCTTAGGTAAGGACTTTTATCCAGTCTAGTATATGAGTTTACATATTAACTAAAATACTTATTAGAAAAGTCTTATTATAAAAAGTAAGATATACAATGCAGAGTACTTTTTTTTGTTTTTGCCCAAAAGAAACAAATGTGAATTCTTAAACTTTCTGTCTTTCATTATTTGGCCCCCTATCTCAGCTTCTTGTAGAATGACTTGCTTCTTCCCTGCAAATTTCCCTGAAAATATAAGGGCATCTTTTCATACTTTAAACATATTAACTAATAATAATGGAACTCTATGCCTTTATTTTCAAAAAGCAATATTGTTCTGAAAATCTTAATGATTTGAACAATTATTGACACATCCAACAGAATCCATTTAAAGCATACAGAAACTTAAGACATTTAGCCAAAGTTAACTCTATCTCAGAAGGTAAGATCTCATACTACATATTATTAAGTTCTAGCAGTCATAAACATATACCTCAAGATAAAAAATTTACATAATACTATCTTAAATACATGAAAATTATATGGCTAAAATTTCCAAAGATACCATATATACTTTCCTGACAAGCTAAGGTCCTGCAAATATTGTAAGTTCATCAGAATTTCCCCATGTTACAAAAGCTCTAGTAATAAAGAAGGCAGGGTCACAGAGTTTATGTGAAATGCGTAAGAGAAATGTTACAATAGATGAAATAACATTGCTAAATTATATGAATAAATATTTCTATGTACATAACAAATAAAATTCATTTGTTCAATTAATTTGTTTCTCTCAAGTTTTTGTAATTAATGTATCCCAATGCATTCTTTTTAAAAATTATCTCATTAAAGAAATAGAAAATTAGCTGTCTCTATTGGGCTCATCTTTTTTTCCCAAACATATATTTAGTTTATTTCTATCTAAAATACAGCATTCACTTAAAACATGTCAGATTGCTCATTAATGCATAAATTCTCACAATAATCTGTGTGTGTGTGTGTGTGTGTGTGTGTGTGTGTGTGTGTGTGATGCTGTATATCAAACCTAGGTCCTTGCAGGTTAGGGAAGCACTGTACCACTAAGCCATATCTGTACCTCTTATTCGAACAGTGTTGAATTCCCTCTTCCAAATAACTAACAGAAGGAAGACTAGAAAACATGGCTGTCTGATTAGGAATAGCCAAACAGACATTCATTAAGAGCTGTTACTCCCCTGAGTAAGATGTAATGGTGTATTAAGAATCTTGATTTTGTAAATTAGAATTGGCAAGTAATATACTGATGTTTGAACGAGTCTTTTGTTTTTGACGCCAGAATATTTTATTTCACTTGAGAGATAGAATATAGTGTAGGTCTATCAATTATGTTGATTTTTTTAAGTGCAAAAGTGTAATAAAATGATGTTTTTTTCTGTAAGGAATGAATTTTCAGGTAAATATTCTTAACACTATAGCTACATTTGTTCCTTTTTGAGACTCATTATGGAATTCATGACTTCTCTCTCCATGAGGTCAAATACCCTCTAACACATCAAAATTAATCAGATGTACGCGTTTGATTAGTTCTACTGCCATAGCTGCAGCCCATGCAGCTAACCACCGCATAGCTGTGAAATTGCTGGTATCATACAGATTGTTCTTTAATTCTTTTTGCCCCGGCCTCACTTTTGCCTTTTGGGGAGTCTAAAATAGCATCATTCATGCCTGAGGCATCTAAAATAGCAACACAATCTTTCCACAGTGGGTGAAGTATTATTACATTGCAAATCATTTTTAATATGACTCATTTTTCTATGTGTAATTTTGCTCCTAGCTTCAAAAGACTTGTTTAAAGTTACTGAGTTACATTTATAAATAAGAACTTTCAAAAAAAGAGGAAAATTTAAAATACCTGTTCACTCTTTTTTGGAAATGCTTATTTGATGTGACAAGCTATAATATAATTATCTCTTATTTTTATACTTTGGGGATATTACTGTTTTGGTCAGATCACAATTACAGCTCAAATGTATCTGACATAACATCTCTAATTTCTGAGAACAGTAATTTTGCTGTTCACTTATTACCAGTCTTATTTTTCTGTTTACTTGTGTGTTTGCTGTGCTTCATAAAAAAATGTTTATTACATGTTTTCTTCCAGAAAACCACGCTTTCATTTTTATGGTTTGAAAATATCACTCACTTAGTAGTTGAGTCTTCATGGATTTTTGTGTTTTTAATACAATATGATGGACAATTTCTGAATCACCATTAAGGCACAGATCTTTTCATGTCTGTATTCCCACAGAGTTCTGTTTTACTTCTTAAAAATTCTAATTTTGTTCCTGATAATCCATAACCAAAAATACACAGAAGAGCCATACAGATGTCTAACAATAATAAGTGAACAAAGTATTATAATTTTGATTATAATCAGACATTTCATGGCTTTTATTTCCTTAGAGTTTGGTCTATATGTGCCGCAAGTGGGGAGATTTTTCACTAAAAATATTTAGAGATGGTAAACATGTACATCAGAACAATTTAGAAATGAATACATTCATAATAGATATATAAATATAATTTTATGTATGCCTGATATTTGTAATAAATAATGCCAATTGTGTCTTCCCAATTATACCTGTCATGTCTTACTATTTCTGTATTAAAGTTTTCATACCTCTGTCATTTTCTTATTATATATCTTATAAATGTTACTGAAAATTATGAATAATTTAATGATTGATAACATGTATTGTCTTAAAAGGCTAGTGGAATATTATTTCATATTCTCTGTCTTTAAAGATGAGATATATCACTGGCAATAAATAATTACTTTTCCAAAATGTTAAAAAAAGTAATAGTTTCATTTATAGACTAGAAAATGTAATTTTTCCAAACCCCTCTAACTTTTATGAAGTGTTAACATAACCATCTTGTATGGAAGTGGCATTGTTATAACCTGGGAAGTTTCAGGACTTCCACTGTGCCTCCAGGTGGCTATGTTCACTTGTTCAGTCTGTTTCACTGCTGACTCAACAGATATCACAGTTACCATAACTTAATTAGGACTATTGCCTCAAATACTAATAATACCAGGCTATAAACTCAGTTCAGCTTCAATCTTGATAGAAAAATCAATGGATCAAGTCAAGGATTTATGAATCTTTTTTGAAGTGAGTTTAAAGGAAATAGCACCTTTTCATGGAAGGAATAAAACATAAAAGAAGTATTTCTGAACAAAGGGAACATATAATTTACCTTCAAAAAATATTTTTAATCCATTATTTTGAACATGATATGTTTTGGTAAAATTTTAGATGTATAGTTAAATATCATTAATCCCTTGAATTTTTGGAGTATGTAAAAATTATCTTCACTTTGGGGAGGTGGACCTCAAAACCAAACTGAACATTTGTTACTATATATGATAAGAAAATTATATCACCCTTTAAATGTAATAACATTTTTAACTATGAAAACAAAGGCAGTTTGATACTCTTCTAGTTTGAGGAAATACCATAAATGTCAACATTAGTATCAGTTTCATAAGGAAAATTAATCAGCAATTTTCTTTTAAAAAATCAGCCAATATTCTTTCATTCAAAATTACACTATCAAAGGTATTTAAGTTACAAACGCTATTAAGTGAGTGAAGACTATTTGTAAATCCAGGAAGAAGTTTATTGCTATTAATTTTTGTGTGTGTTTAACAAATGTTTCAGAATTGATTCTCACTATGGGTATAAATGGCAGGGAGGATCATGGCTCGAGGTCAACCTAGGGAAATATTCACAAGATCCCCTTTCAACAAATGGCTTGGCATGGTGGTCACCTATTCAGGGAAGCTCAAAGAAGAGAGTGGAAGTTCAGCCTGGCCAAGACATGAAAGAAAACCCCATCTGAAAATCAACCAACACGAAAACGGATGGAGGCATGGATCAAGTGGTAAATGCCTGCCCAGTACTGTCAAATAAATAAATACATAAGAAGGTAGGATGTTATAATTTTGCTAAGTCAAATTTATATCTCTTTCTCTATGACTGTGTTCTGATGATCTAGATCCCTACTTTCCTTACATTTAAACAAGTCATGTTTTTCTTTGGTTATTATCTTTACTATCATGCATGTACGTCAATTTCACTTCTAACACCCCTGTCTACTATCTCAGTGTATTTCCCAGAGGAAGTTTATGTGTTCATTTTCATTCTTTTTTTCATACTGAACATGTTCAAAGATATTTTAGTCTCAAGACCTCTTCAAACTTTTCTGCCTAATTAATTTTTCTCTCACTCAGACAGCGGTGGCCATTTCTATCTCAAATGTTCTTTCATCTTTGTATTAGTTCAAGGGATATTATAATAGATTAGTATAAACTTAGTGTTTTAAAATACCATAAATTTATTTTCTTAAAGTGTGGGGGACTCGGTGTGTTTCTGCAGATTCTAGGAAGGGATTTTTGATTCACTGTTTTCCATCTTCTTGGGGCTTCCTGAAGTCCTAGGTCTGGATCATGTTTGCTACACCTTCATAATCTGCAAGTGTGGGAAAAATTTTTCTTAGGCTGGCATCTCTCTGATTTTTTCAATGATTCTCTCTTTATCAAATCCTGTCATTACCTTGGGCCCATCCTGTCTTAAGGTGAGCTGGTAAGCAACTTAAATTCATTCTGCAATCTTAATTCCTGATTTATATGTAACATAATATAGTCCAGGGTTCAAAATATTAAGAAATATTCATCTTTATGGGGGAGGAGGTGAGAAGGAAACCTTTCTGATTCTTTCTTGTAATCCCCCATCAGTAAATAATAGATATTAGAGACTGTTGTGTTTCACATTGACAGAAATAAACACTGGCTTAGGGTGAAAGGCTGGAAGAAGATTTACCAAGCCAATGGCCCCTCAAAACAGTCATGAGCAGCAATACTTCTATCTGACAAAGTAGACTTCAAACTTACATTGGTCAAATGAGATAAAGAAAAATACTTCATACTAATAAAATGTGTAATACATTAAAAGGAAATAACAATTACCAACTTATATTCACTTAAGGTCAGTGCACCCCATTTCATCAAACATACACTAAAGGACATAAAAGCACATATAGACTCTAACACAGTGGTAGTGAGAGACTTTAATATCCCTTTATCATCACCAGATGATTTTTTTCCCAGACAAAAAAATCAACAAAAAAATCCTGCAACTAAATAACTAAATAAATGAAATGAACCTAATTGATGTCTACAGAATATTTTATTCAACAACAACACAATATACCTTCTTCTCAGTACCACATGGAACTATCTCTAAAATGATATGTTAGGACACAAAGCAAGCATCAGCAAACATAAGAAAATAGAAATAACTCCTTGCAGTCTATCTAATCACAATGCATTAAAACTAGAAATTAACAACAAAAACAACACCAGAAAACACACAAATAATTGGAGGCTGAAAAATACATTGATTAATGATCAGTGAGTCATACCAGAAATAAGAGAGAAAATAAAAATATTTCTGGAAAGTAATGAAAATCAAAACACAGCCTACACAGCAAAGGAAGTCCTCAGAGGAAAGTTTATAGCCTTGAGTGCATATATTAAGAGGACAGAAAGATCTCAAATAAATGATCTAATGCTACATCTCAAACTCCTACAAAAGCAAGAGCAAGCAAAACCCAAAACTAGCAGAAAGAGAGAAATAAAAAAACAAAGGCTGAAGGTAATGAAATGGAGACCAAAAAAGAAAAAAAAATACAAAGAATCAATGAAACAAAATGCTGGTTCTTTGAAAAAATAAACAAGATTGACAAGCCCTGGCTAAACTGGACTAAAATGAAGAGGCAAAAAACTCAAATATGCAAAATCAGATATTTCAATACATTGGAAAATCTTGAAGAAATGGACAAATTTCTAGATAGCTAAAACCATGCAAAACTGAACGAAGAAGATATTAACAACTAAATTGATCTATAACAGATAACAAAATTGAAGCAGCAATAAAGAGTCTCCCAAAAAAGAAAAGCTTGACAGATTCTCAGCTAAATTCCACCAGACCTTCAAAGAAGAACTAGTACATTAAAACACCCCTTAAAATATTTCATGAAATAGAAAGGGAAGGAACATTGTGCAACTCATTCTTCCCAAAATATTACACTTTTCCCAAAACCATATAAGGACACATCCAAAAAGGATAACTACAGGCAAATCTTCTTAATGAACATCATTGCAAAAATCCTCAATAAAATAATGGCAAACCAAATCCAACAAAATATCAGAAAGATCATTCACCATGAACAAGCCAGCTGCATCCCAGGGATCCAGGGATGGTTCAACATATGCAAATCAATAAAGGTAATACAGCACATTAATAGAAGTAAGGAAAAAAACACATGATCATCTCAATAGATGCAGAAAAAGTCTTCAAAACGATCCAACACCACTTCATGATAAAAGCTCTAAGAAAACTAGGAATAGAAGAAATGTACTTCAACATTATAAAATCTATATATGACAAACCTAGAGAAAACATTATACTTAGTGGAAAAAAAAACCTGAAACCATTCCCCCTAAACAGAGACAAGGATGCTTACTCTCCTTAGTCATATTCAGCATTGTCCTAGAATTCCTAGCTTCAGCAATAAGGCAAGAAGAGAAAATAAAAGGAATACAAATAGGTAAAGAAACAGTCAAAATATCTCTATTTACAGACACCATGATCCTATACCTCAAAGACCCAAAGCCTCAACCCCAAAACTTCTAGACACCATAAACAGCTTCAGCAATGTGGGAGAATAAAAAATGAACTTACAGAAATGAGTTGTTTTCTATATACCAACAATGAACAAATTGATAAAGAATACAGGCAAAGAATTTCATTTATAATAGGCCAAAAAAATAAATACCTAGGAGTAAACTTAATGAAGGATGTAGATGACCTCTTCAAGTAGAACTACAAACCATGTAAGAAAGAGATTGGGGAAGACTACAGAAGATGTAAAGATCTCCCATGCTCATGGATTGGCAGAATCAACATAGAAAAAATGGCTATACTATCCAAAGTAATCTACATGTACAATGGAATTCCCATCAAAATTCCAATGTTATTCATCACAGAGATTGAAAAATCTATCCTAAATTTCATTAGGAGTCACAGAAGGCTAAAAAAGCTATGGTTATACTGAACAAAAAAGAACAACACTGGAGATATCATAATACCTGACTTCAAACTTTACTACAGAGCCATAGCAGTAAACACAGAATGGTACTGGCACAAAAACAGACCCAAGACCAGTGGAACAGAATAAAGGATGCAGATGTGAATCCATTCAGCTATGCCCACCTTATTTTTTACAAAGGTGCCAAAAACATAAGATGGAGAAAAGGCAGCCTCTTCAACAAATATTTCTGGGAAACATGGTTATCTGCCTGCAGAAACTGAAACTAGATCCATGCTTATCAGCCTGTAGTAGTGTCAACTCAAAATTGATCAAGGACCTAAATATCAGACCTGAAACCTTGAAGTTAGTACATGAAAGAGCAGGGAATAACATGTAAACAATAGGAATAGTCAAGGACTTCCTCAGTAGAACTCCATCAGTACAGCAACTAAAGAAAGGATGGACAGATTGGACTACATGAAATAGAAAAGCTTCTGTACAAAAAAAGAAATGGCCTCTAAATTGAAGAGATCACATAGAGTGAGAGAAAACATTTGCTAACTATACATCAGACAAAGGACTGAATAGAATACACAGAGAGCTAAAAAAACTAAAAACTCCCCCAAAATCAATGAACCAATAAAGAAGTCGGCAACTGAACTAAACAGAACTTTTTCTAAGGAAGAAATCCAAATGGCCAAAAAACACATCAAAAAATGCTCACCATCCCTGGACTTTTATGCAAATCAAAACCACACTAAGATTCTACCTCACCCTTGTTAGAATTGTTATCCTCAAGAACACCACCAATAACAAATGCTGGTGAGGATGTGGGGAAAAATGAACCCTCATACACTGCTGGTGGGAATGTAAGCTAGTACAACCATTTTCAAAAATATTATGGAGACTCCTGAAAAGACTAAAGGTAGTGCCATATGATCCAGCAATACCACTCCTAGGGAATATAACTGAAGTTATAACAAAAGCAAGGTTAGATCAAAAAAGAATTAACCTAGAAGGTAACACACATGCACAGGAAATCAATGTGAGTCAATGCCCTATATAGCTATCCTTATCTCAACCAGCAAAAACCCTTGTTCCTTCCTATTATTGCTTATACTCTCTCTACAACAAAATTAGAAATAAGGGCAAAATAGTTTCTGCTGGGAATTGAGGGGGTAGGGAGGAGAGGGAGGGGGCGGAGTAGGTGGTAAGGGAGGGGGTGGGGGCATGGGGGAGAAATGACCCAAGCCTTGTATGCCCATATAAATAATAAAATTAAAAAATAAAAAAAGCACCTGCACACCCATGTTTATTGCAGCACTATTTAAAATAGCCAAAGCTATGGAATCAGGCAAGATGCTCCACAACTGATGAATGGATAAAGAAAATGTGGTACTTATACACAATGGAAATTTACTTAGCCACAAAGAAGAATGAAATTTTAACATTCGTGAGTAAATGGATGGAAGAACAGAATATCATATTAAGCAAAGTTTGCCAGGCTCAGAAGGCCAAATATTCCATATTCTCCTTTGTGTGCAGATTACAGACCCAAAACAAAAGCAGTAATATTATTAGACATGGGTCACACACCAGGGAGAATATGCATGGGAGGAATAGGGAAATGGAAGGAAACCTACAATTTTAATGTGGTTAATGTGCTCCCTGCTGAGGAGTGAATAAAGTAATCTTAAATAAGCAGAGATCACAATGGGAAGGGGACCAAGAAGTAACAAAGAGGTCTGGTGGAAATAAACCAATGTGGGTTTCAATACAGAAGTAAGAGGAAGCAACACGAGGAATCACAAACTAGCTAAATCAATTTGTTTTTCTTATTATCTCTTATGTTTTCTCTTCAACAAAATTAAACAAGAGGGCAGAACAGGTTCTGCCTGTAAGTGGAGTGTTGGGGGGGTAGCACAAACGATGTATACACATGTAAGTAAATGTAAAATGGTAGGATTAAAGGAGAAAGAAAATAAAGAAAGAAAAAGTAGAAACTCAAAAAACACAAACCTAAATAATTAAGTAAAAACCACAATGGGCTGTATCAGAGATAAAGTCAAATTAAAGATAGAATATCAGATAAGGATCTAAAAAATATTTCATGCAGATAACCACAAAAAAAGAAACAAATACCTACCAGAGATTCATGAGTTGGAGGAAACAATCTAAAGCCAGAGGAAATTTATTCAATGAAATTATAGCAGAAAATTTCAAAGACTGTGCCCTAATGTAGACACTTATATTCATAAGTATTTTGAACTTCAAAGAGACATGACACTCTACAACACATTATAATCAAAATGCCAAAGCTAGAAAACAGAAAGGATACTGAAATCTGCAAGAGCAAAATGTCACCTTGCATATAAAGGCAAATACAAGAAATAACTTTAGACCTCTCAGCACAAACCTCAAACGTCAGGAAAGCACGAAACAACACAATTCAAACTCTGAGAGAGAATTATTACCAATCAAGGATATTATATCCAGAAAAGTTATTCTTCAATCTTAGTGGAGAAATAAGGACCTTCTAGGATAAGGATAACCTAAAGTTTTTATGTATACCAAGTTTGTATTGCAAAAGTTACTTAAGGGGATATTTCACATAGAATAGGAAGAAAACAACCACAAACATGAGAATCCAGGAGAGAACACACTATCAAAACGGAAATTGTTGGGCCCATGAGATCTAGAAATGTATCAATGATCAACACAGCAAAACTGAAAAATGAGACAGATGTGATTGGCTCATACCTATATTTCATGATACTTGAAAGGTTGATATTTGGAGAATTATGGTAAAATACCAGCTCAGGCAAATAGTTTGTAAAATCCCAGCTCCAAAATAACCAGAGAAAAATGGATTGGAAGTATGGCTCAAGCTGTAGAGCACTTGTCTTGCAAGTGCAAAGCCCCTAATTCAAACCCCATTTCCTTCAAAAAAAAGAACAATGAACAGGAGACTCAATCTGGAAAAACAAATGGAAACACAAGAATAATTAAATACCTCTCAATTAAGTAATATATATGAAAGTATTTAAACCTACAATCAAAAGTTACACATAGTCTGATAAGACCAAAAAGATTCAACAATCTGTTATCTATAAGAAACACATATAACAACCAATGACAAACACAAAGTAAAAGTGAAAGACTGAATAAAGTAAAAAGGTACACCATGCATGCAGAAATTGAAAGTAAGTGGGAGTAGCTACTCTTATATCAGACAAAGCAGATTTTAATGAAAAAATGAGTCAGAAGAGATAAAGAAGGTCACTATACACCAATAAAGGGAACAAAGCAGCAAGTAAATATAACAATTCTAACTGCATATGCACCAAATAATATACCAAAGTTCATAAAAAACAATCTGAATAGCAGAACAGATAGGTACAGATACAGCGATAGTGACAGAGTCCTCACCACTCGCACTCTACTCTCATCAGTAGAACATCCAGACAGAAAAATTAATAATTATATCCTAGAAGTAAACAGTACCATAGACAAAACAAACTTAATGGACATTCACAGAGTATTCCACCCTACAACAGATGATACATTTTTCTCAGCAATCCACAGAACTTTGAGCAAAATTGTACCCATACTAGGTCACAAAGCAAATCTCAAAAATTTCAAAGAAATAAAAACAATCCTCTATATCCTAACAAACCATAATACAATAAACTTAGAAATTAGTGTCAAGCAAAATTACAAAAAATATTCAAACACAAGAAGATTGAACAATACACATTAGAATGATCAATGGATCATTGAAGAACTCATGGAAAAAAAATGAAGAAATTTCTAGATCCAAAGGAAAATAAGATCACAACTTATCAGAAAGTGTGAGACACAAAAAAGCAAAGGTAGTCTTAAGATGGTAATTTAGTCATGAGCATCCACATTTGAAAATTAGAAAGATCTCAAATAAACAATATGATGACGCATCTCAAACTTTTAGTAAAACAAGCACAAGGTAATCCCAAAAGTAGTAGAAGGAAACGAATCATAAAAATTATGGCAGAAAATGAAATGTAGACCAAAAGAATCATATAATGAATTAATGAAATGAAAGGTTGATTCTTAGAAGAGGTAAACAAGATCAAAAAACCTTTAGCCAAACTAAAGGGAGAAATCCAACTTAAATTGAGAGATGAAAAGGGGAATATTACAACAGCTACCAATGAAATTCACAAGATCATATGGTAGTATTTTGAAAACTTACACTTAAGCAAACTAGAAAATCTAGAAGAAATAGATAATTTCCTCAATGCATATGACTGACCAAATCAAATCAATAGTACATAACACCTTAAACAGCTCTCTAATGAGAAATGAGGTTGATAGAGTTGTAAAAAACTTCCGAAAAAAGCAAAGCCCAAGCCCAGATGGATTCATTGCTGAATTCCATAAGACCTTTAAAGTCTATCACCAATGTTCCTCAATGCATTCCAAAAAAAAAAACTATTAAGGGAAGGAATACTACCAAAGTCATTCTGCAAAGCCAAAATTATCCTAATACTAAAATTAAGCAATGACACATCAAAGAAAGAAACCATAGGCCAATATCACTGAATAAAAAATAGATATAAAAATCCTCAATAAAACATTTGTAAACTGAATCCAACAATACATGAAAATGATCATATACCATGATCAATTAAATCTCATTCCAGGTATACAAAGATGTCACAACACATGTGAATCAATTAACATAAAGAAACACAAAAACAGAATCAAGGACAAAAAGCACATCATCATCTCAATAGATGAAGAAACAGCCTTTGACACAATTTGACATCCTTTCATGATAAAAAGCTCTGAAGAAACCAGGAATCCAAAGAGCATACTTCAACATTATAAAGTCTATCTATGACAAACCAATAACCAACAATGGGCAAAAACTAAGACCAAAAATCTTATGTTCTCCCTCATATGCAGACATTAGATCAAGGGCAAACACAGCAAGGGGATTGGACCTTGAGCACATGATAAAAGCGAGAGCACACAAGGGAGGGGTGAGGATAGGTAAGACACCTAAAAAATTAGCTAGCATTTGTTGCCCTTAACGCAGAGAAACTAAAGTAGATACCTTAAAAGCAACTGAGGCCAATAGGAAAAGGGGACCAGGAACTACAGAAAAGGTTAGATCAAAAAGAATTAACCTAGAAAGTAACACACACTCACAGGAAATTAATGTGAGTCAACTCCCTGTTTGGCTATCCTTATCTCAACCAGCAAAAACACTTGTTCCTTCCTATTGTTGCTTATACTCTCTCTACAACAAAATTAGAGATAAGGGCCAAATAGTTTATGCTGGGTATTGAGGGGGTGGGGGGGAGAGGGAGGGGGTGGAGTGGGTGGTAAGGGAGGGGGTGGGGGCAGGGGGGAGAAATGACCCAAGCCTTGTATGCACATATGAATAATAAAACAATAAAAAAAGAAAAAAAAATGAAATGATACAAGGGTGTCACTCTACCCATTCTCATCAATATTGCTATGGAATACCTACTTAGAGCAATAAGTCAAGAGAAGGAAAGAAAATGGATTCAAACAGGGAAACAAGTAGTCAAATTATTCCTGTGTGAGACAATATAATCTTCTACCTAAAAAACCCTAACAATTCCACCAAAAAACCTCTTAGATCTGATAAGCACACTCAGTAAATTAACAGGGTATTTTGGTACTGTGATATTCTTCACAGAGAGAAAGATCAATACTAAAGTTTGTATGAAAGCACAAAAGACCTCAAAAAACCAAAGAAATTCTGAGCAAAAAGAGCAATGCTGGAGGTATCACAGTGCCTGACTTCAAGCTATACTACAGATCCACAGTGATAATAGCAAGGTACTGGCACAAAACAGATATGAAGATCAGTGGAACAGAAGAGAAGACACAAATACAAGCCAATGCAGCTCAGCAATTTGATTTTTAACAGAGGAGTCCAAAACATAAGTTAAAGATAGCTTCTTTTTCTTCTTTTTTTTTTGGTTACAGGTAGTGATTCTTTTATTTTCTATTTATTTATTTTATTTTTGTTCTGGGTAGGGTATTTTGTGGCATTTACAAAAGTCCTTATGATATATCATATTGAATTTACCCTTCATCATTCTCCTTCATTCCTCCATTTAACCATTTACAGACATGTGTACACAGCCTCTTCAACAAATGGTGCTTGAAAAACTGACCATTCACTGTAGAAGATTAAAACTGGATCCCAGTTTCTCCTGTTGTACTGGCATCAATTCAAAGTGTATCAAAGACCTTAATGCAAAATCATAAACTGTGAAACGACTAATTCATAGAAGAGGGGACACACTGGAACACATAGGCAGAGGTAGTAACTTCCTGAGTAGACTCCAATAGCTTGGCAATTAAGACAATGTTTTACAAATGGGACAATTTCAAACTGAAACACTTCTCCACAGAAAAGGAAACAGTCACTAAGCTGAAGAGACAGCTTACGGAATGGGAGAAAAAATTTGCCACATATCCAATTGACAAGGAAATAATGGCTAGAATATATAGAGAGCTCAAAAACATAACCCCATAAAGAATCAGCAGCCTAATGAATTAGTGGGGAAATGAGCTGAACAGACAATTGTAAAAAGAATAAGTGCAAGTTGCCAATAAATGCGTGAAGACATGTTTACCATCCTTGGCTACAGAAGAAATGCAAATAACTGATTGTAGTCAGAGTGGATATCATCAGTAAAAATAAACAAATGTAGACAAGGATACAGGGAGAAAGGAGCCTTATCCACTGTAAGGGTAATGTAAATTAGTGCAACCACAATGGAAAGCACTGTGGAAGTTCCCGAAAAAAATTAAAACTAGATCTACCAGATGATCAGGTGATACCACTCCTAGGCATTTACATGAAAAAATGTAAGCATTGTATATAATGGAGTATTATGTGCGCATTCCATATAATGGAGTATTATTTATTATTCATCCATGGAGATCATCATGTTTAGGAAAGTGAGCCAGACTCAGAAGGACAAAGGTCACATGTTTTCCCTCATATGTGGAAGGAAGGCAGACCTAAAAAGTAAATGCATACATAAATACATATATATGTGTGCATATATAAATACATATTTATAGAGAGAGATTTATATGGAGAGAGAGAATATGATTGTAATAGTGGTTCTGTCTAAGGGTATTAGGTGGAGTAAGAAGAGGGAAAGAGAATGATAGAATAAATAATATTGAAATATTTATTTCCATTTTTCAAGACAGCATAGTGAGAGCTGTTGAATGATAAGGAAACAGGGCAACAGAGAAAAAGTAAGTAATGGAGGAGTTAATCTGACTAAAGTATGATTCATACATTAGTGAAATACCAGGGTGAAACTTTCTTGACCAATTAATGTACACTTAAGCAAATGAAGGACAGAAAGGTTAAAAAAAAAAAAAGAAAGGTCCTTTAAAAAGGGTTATAAGCCGGATGGGGAGAGTAAGCAAAGAGGATGAAGGAGGGTGAATATGGTGGATGTACTTGGTAGATGTGTACTAAAGTGAGAACAACTGAAGAGTGAATCTAATTGAGATACATTGTAAACACATGTATAATTACCACAATGAAATCCACCAATAACTAATGTATGTTAGTAAAAATGTAAAAAAAAGTAAAAAACTCTAATCAATATGATCATATTTCTGAAATGAGTCCATGAAGACAAGCCTTGAGTCCTCATTTAAAAAGTATTGTACTACCTCTGACATACGTTTATATCTACTAAATCCCAAATTGAACATTGTCATTTCCTTAGAATTCTTAGTGAAAGGCTTATCTCGACTTACCTAGAAGGTCCAGCTAATGTGACTCAAGTCTATATTTCCAGCCCCTCTAGAGGTGTCTCTCAGGAGGACTCCATCTCAACAGAAAAGCTGGGGTGTAGTGGCTCTTGCCTATAATCCCAGTTATTTAGGGCCCACAAGTAGGAAGATCATGGTTAGAGTTTGGCCTCAGACAAAAACATAAGCCTTCCCCTAAAAATAACTGAAGGAAACAGGGGCTGGGGCATGGCTGAAGTCGTAAAGCAATTGATTTTAAAGCCTAGTACTGCCAAATAAATATAAATAAATAATATCTAGATAATTAGAAGGGGTAAATTGAGCTGAATTCAAATCCATAGAATCAGGATAATAATATAAGCATAGTGTCTGTATTTTCCCACTTACTTTGTGTATACTATAATGTCTATGAATGTAAGCACTGAGCAGACTTCTCCCTGGACACAATTAGTATTGCTTAATAATGGTACTTTTATCTGAACATTTTCCTAATTTGACTTTCCCAAGGAATGTTGTTTTTTCAAGAAAATCAGATAATAACACACACTGCTCAGGTGTGTAGTAATTACCTGTAATACCAGCACTTTGTGGTCTGAGGTAGGATAATCTAGGATTCGGGGAAAGCCTATAATGAGACCTTGACTCAAAAAATACCAATTATATATAGGAGATTTTGTGAGCATATTGAAATATGTTTAGACAAACAACAATTAAAAGTGAGTAGGCATATAAACTGAAGGTTTGATTACATATTTATATGTAAGAATTAAAAGAAAATGTTCTAATCAATATAACATTTTTGCTTATCATATTTTGTAAAATATTTTCTTAGCTTACAAATAAGACCTATATATGAAGAGAGAAATAAAAACACATTTTAATATAGCTATACCCATCTGAAAAACATAAATCAATAGCATTGGTAATAATTGTTGTACCAACTTCTTGTAGCTTTCATTATAAGAAATGTAACCTATAGGTTTTTTCAGCTTCTTCTTTTGAGAAGTATAACTAAGATATCAAAGTAATATTACACAAAATGCATTTCTCCAGCCACACTAAATTATGGAATTATGGGAACTGGAATTATATTTAAAATCACCTTTTCATATATGAAGATTTTGGAGTGAGTAACCCATGGAGCAACCATTTCTACACTGAATACAAATAAAAACATAAAGGAATATTTTAGCTATGTTATTGTAACTTTGAATCAATGATGGTTGAAATGATATTGGGATCTGTGACCTCCATTAAGAAAAAATAAGCATGGATACGTTATATTATCTTAATACAACCAAATGAGTAGAAGCATAAGTGTGTAGATACACACACTTTGTTTCACAACACAATAAAGGCTTTGTTAGTTGTGGCTGTGTGGTCCTCATGATCCTGCCCAACGTCCATTTTAGCATTTGTAAAATGGGCTTAAAAACCACCCTTATTTCACTAGATGATTAAATAATTATGTCATTGTTTCAAACTTACACTTAATGTTCACTATAATTTTTATTATATGGGAGCACTTTGAAAATGTACTTGTTCACCATCTCTATATAGATATATAATACATAACATACATAGGAATGCTAGAATTTAATTTCAACATTTAAGTATATTTTATTAATAATATAAAATGATTATATTATTACATACATTTTTATATGGATTGAAAATATATGTGTGCTTTAGAAGATGTTCCTTTGTGAATTGGCTGTTTCAGTCGTCAGGAATATTACTTGACTGCTTTCACTAGAGCAAAGAGTTTATCATCCAACTGGGGCCCTGAGGAAAGGACAAATTTCTCCTGTCACTTAGACAGCAAGAGTCTGCTCATTACTAAGGAGAAGTGGTTTTAGCAGGGTGTTGGATTATCAGAAAACTTTGACATTTTTCAGGCTTTACAGAAACCTTGAATTGCATGAAACAACTTGGAAAGCAGACAAGCACTAACAGAGCAACTGTGAATGACTGCGTCCAGTTTTCAATTCCAAAGTAATTGAATCCATGATTGTTACCAAGAGGCACTGCAGAAAGAGATTAGAGGCATAACATAATCATTATTTTAATTGATATTTTAATACTTCTTTAAGGTGATACATACTTCCTAAAGATACTACAATAGTTATTGTACATGCTATTTTCAAAAATCAGTTTGCTGTCACCACGCCTGAATTAGTTTCAGGTTTGAATTGCTTTGTGTTTTGTAATACTACCATCATAAGGTAATAACCTGAAGTACACCTGGAGTCCCTTTGTTATCAAGATTCTGGTTGTACTGAGCAAAAAGAAAATGGTGATTCACAACTATTAATTACAGCAGGATAGGAAAAGACCATTGGCAAAATAGTGCTTTCAGTTAATTTTGCTGCATATACATCATGAATATTTCTCTTGAAACATATTTGAATAGATGTGATTGGCGTCTGTCTAGAGGATCCAGTTATGCATATATCGTTGAAGAATAATGACTATAACCAAGTCTTCATTTCCTTAATTGTTGCCCTTATGTTTATTTTTTGTTTATGTCTGCTGCTTTTGGATACTGTTTGGTCTTGTTTATCTAAGAGCTTGTGGAATATCATTATAATTTTTATTTGAGATCTGACTTTTATTTTTTTTTAATTTTTCCTGTACCCTTGTTTATTTACTGAACTCCATTTTTCATTACTCTCTACAATCATATTTTCTATAGAGTTGTTAGACATTTCAAATTCTTCTGGAATAAAGTAGAACTAAACAACACATTTTTAAACATCTCTTCTCATAAATCACTTAAGAAAGCTTACATAAATAGCTAAAAATTATTAGTATATATTAATCATATAAAAGGGTTTCACCATGGAATTTCCGTGCATGCATATGCAAAGGGCAATACATATTATATATTTTTTCCTCTTTCTTTTCCCCATCCCCCTTCTCCCTCTTTTTTTTTCATTTATTCATATGTGCATACAATGTTTGGGTCATTTCTCCCCCCACCCCCAGGCTCCCAGGTAGAAACTGTTTTGTCCTTATTACTAATTTTGTTGAAGAGAGAGTTTAAACAATAATAAGAAGGACAAAGGGTTTTTGCTAGTTGAGATAAGGATAGCTATACAGGGAGATTCCTCGCATTGCTTTTGTGTACATATGTGCTACATTCTAAGTTGATTCTTCTAAAACTGACCTTTTCTCTAGTTCCTAATCCCCTTCTTCTATTGGTCCCTGTTGGTTTAAAGTTTCTGCATTAGTTCATTTGCCTCGAGGACATCAAATACTGTCATGCTTTTTGGGTTTCTTATGTATCCTCATACCTCCCTGTGTGCTCTCATCTTATCACGACCTATCTACTATGATAATGGGGTGTTAAAGTCTCCCACAACCACTGTGTTGAAGTTAATATACGCTTTTAGGTCTTTCAGGGTATGATTGATGAAATTGGGTGCATTGATATTGGGTGCATACAGGTTGATGATTATTATTTCCTTTTGGTCTATTTCCCCTTTTATTAGTATGGAATGTCCTTCTTTATCTCAGTTGATCAGTGTAGGTTTGAAGTCTACTTTGTCAGAGATAAGTATTGCTACTCCTGCCTGTTTTGGGGGGCCATTGGCTTGGTAAATCTTCTTCCAACCTTTCATCCTTAGCCTATGCTTATTTCTGTTGGTGAGATGGGTCTCCTGTAAGCAACAAATTGTTGGATCTTCCTTTTTAACCCATTTTGTCAAGCAGTGCCTTTTGATGGGTGAATTAAGTCCATTAACATTAAGTGTTAGTACTGATATGTATGTGGTGATTCCTGTCATTTAGTTGTCTTAGTTATTTGAAGGTTTGATTGTATATACCTAAGTTGAGGTTACTCTCCACTTTCTTGCTTTTTCTTTTCCTGTGATTTCATGCTTCCTGTCTTTTCATGGTTAAGTTGGGTTTCACTTTCTGTGTGCAGAATCCCTTGCAGAATCTTTTGTAGTGGTTGCTTTGTGGTCACATATTGTTTTAGTTTCTGCTTATCATGGAAGACTTTTATTGCTCCATCTATTTTGAATGATAGTTATGCTGGGTAGAGTATCCTAGGGTTGAAGTTTATTTTCATTTAGTGCCCAGAAGACTTCACCCCATGCTCTTCCTGCTTTAAAGGTTTCCATTGAGAAATCTGCTGTGATTTTGATTGGTTTACCTTTGTATATTATTTGAGTTTTCTCTCTTATAGCCTTCAATATTCTTTCTCTATACTCTGTGCTTGTTGTTTTAATGATAATATGTCATGGGGCAGTTCTATTTTGGTCTAGTCTGTTTGGTTTCCTGGAAGCTTCTTGTACCTGAATGGGCATAGTTTTTCTAGAGTTGGAAAATTTTCTACTACTTTTTTTTTTAATATATTACACATTCCTTTTGCTTGCACCTCTTCTCCTTCTTCAATGCCTGTGATTTTCAGGTTTTGTCTTTTGATGGAGCGGTGAATTCTTGCACATTCCTTTCACAGGTCTTGAGTTGTCTGACTAGTAGTTCTTCAATTTTTCCTTTAATTACCATTTCATCTTCGAGTTCTGAGATTCTGTCTTCTGCTTGCTCTAATCTGCTGGAGTGGCCTTACATTTTGTTTTATATTTCTGTTTTGTTCTTTTTTCTGAGGTTTTCCATATCATGAGTCACTTTCTCTTTAATATTGTCAATTTTCAACCTGAGTTCATTTATCTCTCTATTTATGGTGTTCTTTGTTTCACTTTGGTGTTCATATAGGGCTTCTATGGCTTCTTTTATTTGTTCTCGTGCTTTCTCAAATTCTCTATTTTTGTTGTCTTTGAATTTCTTAAGTGTCTCCTGTACATTTTGGTTGACCACACCCAGTATCATCTCTATGAAGTTCTCATTGATTACTTGCCGGATTTCTTCTTTCAGATGTTCTTGTGGGGTTAGTTGGGTTCCTTGGTATAGTTTTTGTTTGTTTTCTTGTAGTCTGAATCTGGGTATCAGTTTTGTTCATTTCTGTCTGGTTCCTGTAGTAATTTGTTATTTGAGGGATAATTGTTTCCATCCTTTTTCCATCTTCCCATCATTCCACTTGATTCTGTTACTGTCCCCGTACTGTGTGTAATTTAGTATTATCTAGCTTGTAATAGTAAAAATAATGTTATCTAGAATGGAAGGGTAAGAGGAAAAAGAAAGCAAAGAAAGAAAAGAAAAAAGAAAAAAAATAGAGAATCAAAGAAATTAACAAGGAGAGATAGTGTACTAATCAACAGTGAACTAAACAAGCATTAGAGAGACAGAGAAAAATGAAAAAGAAGAGAGAAAAAGACAAAAGAAATAACAACTAAAATAAAAAATCCCACGGTCAGATGCAACAAAGTTTCAGTCTTAATAGTTCTGGTGTTACTCCTTCAGCATTTAGTCCTGGTGTTGGTATTTGAGTAGTAGCTCTGTCATTGTGTCACCAAAGGAAAAAAAATAATAAAAAGAAGAAAAAAAATTAAGGAAAAATAGTAAAAATATATAAAACTATAAAAGAACACAAATTTCAGGTCCAGAAACCATGATGTTTCAGTCTTAGTAGTTCTGGTGTTGCTCCTTCAGCATCCAGATGTTGGTATTTAATCAGTAGCACTGTGGTTGTCTATCCAGGTGGTTGGGCCAGAGACAGCTTTGGGAACTGCCATGTGCTCTGTTACAGGCTGCGGTTCACCTGCCACCTACTGCTAGCTTTATTTATTGAAGTTCGCTGTGGAGTGCCATTGCACCCACCTACTCTGGCAGGCTTTGTTTGTTTAGAGTTCCCCAGGGTTCTTGCCTCTTCCCTTCCCCTGGTGGAGAGTCCTACAAGCCAGCTGCAGTTGCAGGCTTCATTTTCAAAGTTTGTGTGGGGAACTGCCCTTCCCCAATTCTCTGGTGCAGCATCCTACACGCCCATCACTGTTTCAGCCTTTGTTCATTTAAAGTTCGCTAGGGGGAGCTGGCAAACCCACCTTCTCCAGCAGGCTTTGTTTGTTTAGAGTTTGCACGGGTGCCTGCCCCTCCCCTTTTCTCTGGTGTAGAGTCCTACAAGCCTGCTACAGTTGCAGGCCTTGTTTGTTTAGAGTTCCAGTGAGGAACTGCCCTTCCCCAATTCTCTGGTATAGCATCCCACACATCAGCCACTGTTGCAAGTCTTGTCCACCCAAAGCTCGCTGGGGAGAGTTGCCAAACCCACATTCTCCAGCAGGCTTATTTATTTGATGATTGTGTGGGTGCCTGCCCCTCCACCTTTCTCTAGAACACTCAAGGTGCCCCGCACTTTTTGCTAGGTGTCCTTTTCAGTTCCTTGTATTTTATTCATTTTTTTTTTCTCCAGGGCAGGGGTCAGATTGTCCAGGGGGCTATGCTGGTTTATCCCAGGTGTAGCTGTGGGGATACTGCATGCTGCTTCTTTGCTCACCTATTGGTCTGCATCTCCCAAGCTGGTTAGGATCCAGTGTTTGGCATCATGGGAGTCCTCCTTGTTTCTCCATGTAATGTGGCATGGGGAAGCTATGTGCAGGCTGGGGGCTCAAGGGTGTTGGAGTTTTGCTTTTTCTGGGTGGTTTTTCCTGCCAGGTGTGTCTCCAGCATCTCAGCAAGATTTTTGCTTTATGGAGCTCAAGCTATCTCCTTCCTCCCTCTAGTCGCCATCTTGGAACCTTGGAGATTTGTCTTAAATGTAAGTATTCATAGCTATAAAAATGTACTATCTTTGCTGTATCTGGTAAGTTGTGCTTTCATTTTTATTTGATTCTAGGATGTTTTAATTTCCATCTTGTTTCCTTATGACCCACTAATAATTCAAAAGTGAGTTTTAATCTCTATGTGATAGAATTTTTTTTAGCTTCTGTCATTATTGATTTCTAGTTTTATCCCATCATTGTCTGATACAATACAAGACATTATTTCTAATTTTTTGAACTTACCACGATTTAGTTTGTGTTCTAAAATATGATATATCACTAACTCATGCCCTGTGTTCTGACAAGACGGTAGCAAGCTCACTATGCTGTTTCTCATCCCTGGCCTGTGGGTATAACTCAGCAATAGCAAATTCAGCATTCAAATCCAAAACAGATATTTATGTGAAATAACAAATAATTGGAGACATCATTTCTACCCCTAATAACATCACACACTGAAGGAATTTGGGCTATCACATGGTTAGCAAGGGGTATAAAAAGATAACTGTATGATTTAAAACTTAAATTTTAAAAGTAAGCAGGTTGAAGAAAGAAAAAGAAGGAAGGTGGACAGAAAGGGAATGAAGTATGTGAAGTGAAGCTCAGAAAAATAGTGTAAGGCAATAGAGCTTAATTACTGTGGACAAAGATACTTTTTCAAGGATTGCAAAAGGATAAAACAATTAATAATTTAGAAAAAGTAAAAAACAAAGAAACAAATGAAAATAGAAGATAGAAGAAATTACCAGCAGAAAAATTCATAAGACAGAAATACAAAAACTTCTTCCTTGATGAGAAGGAGAGTGTAGGCTGCTGGAGTCCATCAGAACAATTCTCCTGCAATCTCTACTCCACAGTGTTCTGTCTATAGTCTTGCTGTAATTGCTCACACTCAGGGCCAAGTAGACACTCTGGGCCAAGGATTGCTAGGTATTCATTGGGTTCAGCTTGGGTGTGGCATTCCTAGGGCAGTTAAACCAGGGCATCTGCTAGAGTGGGGGTAGAAAGAGGCAGGTGGGGTTCTGCAGAGTAGCAGCAGTTCTGAGGGTCTGGGCTGCTCTGTGGTGGGGCATCACTGTAGGGGTTTTGGTGAGGGTGTGAAGTAGCAGACGGGGTGTGCAGGAGCCTCTGAGCACAGTTAGTGGTCCATGATCACACTATCAAGTGTGCCATTATCACAGTCCTCACCTTGGCCTGTGCAGGGGTCCAACAGCAGCTCTAGTTTATCTTCAGTGAGCATTGCCGTTTTCTACCTAGGACTGCAGTTTGAAGTTGTGGGTGGATAGCTCTGGTCATTAATGTTCAGGCTTAACTGGGCACTGTGTTTAGGGATATAGCTTGTGTCCTGCACCTGCCCTTTTTCCTGACTGGAGGACCCAGACTCTGGGATGTCATCCACCTGACTAGAGAGATCACAGGACTCTGATCAGTCCCTCTTGTAGAGAGATTTGCAGACAGCTATATACATTTACATACCCTTGGCTGGATGGTGATGTAGCCAACTAGGGGAGACTTGCCCTCACCCACCTTTTACTCTGGGCAGGGGAAATGGGAAGGATATACTCACAACTTGGCTTCCTTCTCACTAGGGTAAGGTTTGCTGGCCTGTGTGGATGTGGCTCTTGCCACAATACTGTTAGTGGAAACTGAGTTTAAAAATGGAGTTAATTATGTCCCATTTCTTCTGGGACACTTTGAGCTCTGTGGAGCAAGCTTTCTCTTTGTTTCATTAGAGATCTAACACTTCATATACATCACACACACACACACACACACACACACACACACACATATTGCCTAACCACACTAGCTCTCTAGTGTATTTTACTGGTACCCTCCTGAGTTACTAACTTGCCCGTCTTTAGTTGTAACCATGTATCTGAGGTTTTGTTTTGGGTTGATGGAAACATAGGAGTGTGGTGGGTCTATGCAATCCACCATCTTGGGATCCATCTTCTTGTCTGCTTTCCAAATGTCATGACTCCTGCTTTTCTCTTCCCAAGCATGTCTAATTCTATAGCAGTTCCCACACATACCCTTTAGTTTAAACAGGTGGATTATTTAATCTCAAAGCTCCAAATACAGATACACCCTTTAGAGACATTTTAATAAAAATTCATTACATGTTAGCTTAGCTGTGTTTTCTTTATTTTTGGTAAAATCATTGTCTAATGGTTTCACTTCTTACTATTTGACTTCATGTTGTCTTCATCTTTAATCTACATTTTGCAATGCACAAATTTACCAATGAAGAATTTTCTTTGTAATCCCTACTAAAATTCTCCTCAGTGAGGCATAGCTGCACATAACTATAATCTCAGCACTTCAGAGGTACAAGTAGCAAGACTGTCTGCTCAAGGCCAGCCTAAGATACATAGGGATTTCCAGGCCAACCTATACTACAGAGCAAGACCCTATCTTAAATTACCACAAAAGTTTTCATAGAGTATCTTAATATCATAAAATATTATTGAAAAGAAAATAACAATTTGAGGAAAATGTGATATGGTGTATATGATGTAGTTATATTAGCAACAGAAAAGAAAACAAACTTTAAAAACAAAATAATTTGCACAGTGACATGATGGATCCCATTCTTTGTAGAAAACATTCTACTAATGTTTTTGAAATAGTTACTAATGAGTTGTTAGTCTCTACCATTTCTGCATTCGAGTGGAAGTTTAGATATTTCTGTGTAGCCAGTTGCCTGTCATCTCCTACAGGTAATGAGACAGCATCAAAGAAATGTAACAATTTTTTAGTTCTTTTTAAATACTTCAAAGGCCATAGATGTCTCTTGGTATGTTGGCAAACTTCTCTTCCAAGAAAAAAGAAAAAAACAGCTATATAAAAAAAATAAAGAAAATCTTTGTATTCTCTGCATAGACAGAACTCTTTTGGTGCTTGAATCTCCAAATGTAACTCATGCAACCCACATCTAATAAATCATTATTATCCCCAAGGAAGGCTCATCTTCTGCTACAACAATCATCATCAGTGACAGAAAATAATATTTTGAAAGGTTTTTAAGGTTGGTAAGAATTCAAGTTCTACACAGCAGAGCTAAAAATTTTCTAATTTGATTAAACTTAAAGTATGATTGTTATTTATTTTATGAGCTAAGGTTCTTTGAGTGAGAGAAAAGTAAAGCTCAACTTCACTTTAAATAGACAATAAAAAAGTTTCTTTATTGCTGAACGAATGGGGGTAAATTTATTATGCCCAAATGAAGAAGGCAATTTTTGTTTAGTTGACAGTCCAAACTTACCACTCACTGTAGAATATTGTCCAGAAATAAGACTATCTGACTAGCTACCAAACTGTAAGAAGAGAATAAATATGAATAAATATATTAATTTTCTTCTGGTAACTGAAGCATTCCAGTATTTGAGATGAGAATAATAAACTTTCCATGTTTCCTATAAAATTAGACTTTAGCCAGACACGGTAACTCACATTTATAATCCCAGCTACTTAGGAAGCAGAAGCAGAAGGATTGCAAATTTGAAGACAGTTTACACAAAAAGGTAGTGAGACACCTCCTCATAAAACAAAAGAGACAGAAAAAGGGATGGATAATAGTTCAAGTGGTAGAATACTTTCCCTAGGCCCAGAGTTCAATCCCCAGAAATGCAAAAGGACAAACAAAATATAGACTGTAACTACCAGAAAAACCAAAAAAACCTCAATAATTATTTATTAGAAAAACTTAGAAATGCAACACATATTTTTGATATTTCCATGCTTCTGTAAACACCAAAATAACTGTATCCTATCTTAAATATAGTCCAAATGAATTGAACACAAGAAAACTATCCAAACTGATCAATCCAAAATATCATAGAGACCCTTGATATTCACGAACTTGAATCTGATCTACTTGAGTAGAGGCAAATCTCTTGTATTTTCTTTATGTTTAAAGTCATCAAAGTAAAAAGGATGAAATAATTGGTTTAAAAATTGATATACACATTGCCACATTGATTACCTCAGGAAACGCTTACTTCAGAATATGGCTACATAGCCTTCACTGCAAAATTTATTTTATGTTAATAAGTTGTCCCTTAGTAAAATGAAAAATTAATGATACATTTCAGTAGATTTTATAACACATGGAAATAATGAGAATAAGTTTCCAGTTTAATATATATGTTTTTATCTTAGTTGAGTCTGCTATAATAAGAATACCATATAGACTGCGTGGCTAAAGCAATGAGTATTTATTTATCACAGTTCTGGAGGCCAGAAGTTAGAGATGAAGGAATCAGTACTTTTAGGATACAGCAAAGGCATTCTTTATTTCCCCATATGAGACAGAGGGAGAGAGAAGGGGGAGGCAATCAAGTTATCTAATATATCTTCTTACAAGGACAACATGGAATCTCCACCTACATGACCTAATTAACTCTTGAACTCCCTACCTTCTAATCACATTGATGGTTAGGATTTTAGCATATAAATTTGGGGTAATCACAAACATTTGGTTCACAGCAGTATAATTATCAGAATGTTCTGAGGAGTTATACATTTCTTTACATTTTAAAGCAATCATTGATCTAGTAATTATTCAGTTCTGCTATTATAAAGATGCAGTGCAAAAATCTGTTTTCACAGTTTGTGTCCTCATTCCTTACATTAAGTACTATAACTTCCATTAGAACTCAGATTTAAATCATTAGTTTCCCCCAGAAGCTGTCTGAGAATCCCCCTAATGTGGTCATGTGTGCTTTCCAGGTGCTGCCTTTGTATCCCTGTTCTTGTGTTTTCAATCACTTATCATATGACTCTGTAATCATCTTTTTATTTGTCTGTGTCTTATACCAGACTATAACAGCCATGAGCTGATGGACCTTATGTCTAATTTGTACATACTGGAGACAGCAACTCATTATATGCTATAGGATAGACAGTCAATAAATGTCTGTCCAATGACTAAATTTGAGACTTCGCCTCAATTTTTACTCTTTGAATTATATCTTTCAACTGACAATATGATTTAAATGTTTGTTACAGAAGATTCTTGTGAAGAAAGATAAGATTATTATCCAATAAGTAACTGTTATTTTCTACAAAAAACTTCATGCTAAACTTGTTCTTATATTAAGCAATTGTTTGACAAGAAAGTGTCACATCAGACCCTGGCCTTACTGTATCTACTAACCATAAATACTATGCCACAAACGATTCCCAGTCCTAGTTAGCTCCCCTTTAAACACCACTGAAACAGAAGCTCTAAAATTCAATAATTTACTTTTACTAACATTCTTCTTTTGAGACATTTTCCAAATCATGTCTTAGGAAAGTAACTGTGTTTATCTAATTCACTTTCTATTTCATCAATGTATTGTTCTGGATGTATTTGTGTGATATTAACAGCCAACTGTATGCCAAATTTAGAACTCCTGGGAGAAAGATCCTTTGCTCTACTTCACCCTTTGACACAAGAGTGATGCACCGCAAGCAGTCATAATCAAAGTAACTGGGTACCTGAATTGTCTAAATGTTTACAACAGAAATTAGACAATGCACTGGTCATTTAAACATTTATCATTATATGTTAAAGCAGTGAGAATCTGCATACTTCTCAGAGGTTCCAGTCAGCACATCACTGTGCTCTTGAATATATTTGTGTTCCTGAATTTTCTTGGAGTGTTTTGTTTCGTTATTTTCTCTGTATGTGGGAACCTAACTTTCATTAAACTCTCATTCACATAATTATTGAAATAGATGAAATAGAATACACCAGGTGTAGGTTTCATCTATTTTGCCCAAAGCAGAATAATCCCTAAAATGAATATATAGGAAATGAGGATATAGTTTGGCTATATTTCAGCATAGTGAATGACATTGTAATTTTTGTTTTCTTTTTATTCAAGTTCAAGATAGTGATAGTTAACCCATATATTGTGTTTTAAATGGGAGCTGCAGATAACTTTAGTTGAACACTATGGCAAAAAAAGAGTAGAGATATGTCCTTAAAAACTAGTTCATCTTTTTTTAACTGATAGAAAGTTCACCTTAAATTGTTGCAAGCTATTATTTTTAGTTAATACTCATGGCTACCAGTTATTATAGCCAAGAATACTGACAAAAAACAATGGAAAAAAGCCATGAGTCTGAAAGCAATCCAAACAGGTTCAACATAGGCTTCCACTAGTTTCCTTGTCTGAGGACTACCAAGAACGCTCTCTTTCTTGTGGTGAATGGCAGGCATAAAAATTGAATATCTCTGTCCACATAAACTGCTTGAAATGAGTCTCTCTGTCCAAGGCCTATACAGGAGTCTGTTATCCAATGTGATTTTAATCTAATCTGTATGACAATTTATTTTTTGCACAAACCTCAGAAAAATAGAAAAGGAACAAATGAGCAGAGCAAGGTAGTATACACCTGTAATTCCAGCTGCTGTTGATCTAGCTTGAGTATACTTTGCAAGACCTTTATTTCAAAAACAAAATGAATGAAATCCTTTGTCCAATTAATTTACACTATTTTTCCTTGGATTCAGATAAAAGAAGCATAAATTCTCAAGTTATTTACTTATTATTGTACTATCTGGAAAGAGTATAAAAATCTAATAAATTTAGCAATAATGACATAGACTCCGAATAAGGACAATAAAATTCACATGATGCATTATCTAGGAAAGTAGATCTCTCGAGCTCTCAGCCAAGCATCTGTATGAGAAGATGACAAGATCTACAGAACTTGAGGTCCATAGTACAGAAATGAACCCTACCTCTTTCTCCACCTCACTTAGAGTCAATTTAGAAAAGGTGGTTAACAAGCTGGATCCTGTAGTACCTGAATGGACACTAAAGGTCTACAGAAGAAACATTTACAAAAGTGCATTTATTTGTCTTCATTCTGTTCACCATTCAAAAGCCTTAAAGTAATATAAAAATTAATATGCTTTAATGAAGCAAATTGTTTAAAAAAACAATTTGTAAATATCATAATCTACCCCCACCAAGCACAACAATAAAAATAATCATTTAAATTTTATGAAATCATTTTTTCAGGCTTATGAGAGGAATTCCTCATTGATATTTTCTATTTGGACAAATATTTCTTTCAGTAAAGCAGGAAACTGGAGAAGAATGCTGATCAGATATTATTACTCTGATCTAGATGAGGCTTTAATTATTCACTCAGCCAACACATTGATTTAGAAATACATGAAATGTAAAGATTTTTACTGCAAAGTTTTGTTTACTTATCATTATAATTGTCAGGCATATTTGGGAACAGTATATATAGCAGATATTATTTTTAGTTAAAGGTATGTTTGTATATTTTCAGAAAATATATTATTTAAAAGTTTTAGGCACAGTAGTATATATATATATATACACAATATAGGCTTATGTTATGATTTCACAATTCTAAATTTTAGACAAATACAACATTGAATATTAGTGAAAGGCCCTAAAATGTTAGGACAGTGTTGGAGAAAGGAAATAGAAGTATTTTAGTATTAGAACATTATGAAGCTCAAAATGGACACTTTAAAGTAAATAAACTTTCTTCATGTACTTTTAGATTGACAGAAAATTTGCAGAAATATTACAAAGGAGTTTCCATTGTACCACCGCCTCCAGTTTTTTGTGTCATTAATATGTTTTACTTTGCTCTGACATAATTGTCACAATTGATGAATCCATACTGACTCAGTATTAGCAATTCAAACTTATGTGTTATTAGGATTTCTTTAGGTTTTATTTAATGTCATTTTTCTTTTTTAGGATCCTATTCCAGTTTACTACATTACCTTTAGCCATCATGTCTCTTTCCTCCCAAAATTTATTTTTATAATTTTCAAATATAGAATATAACAGAATGCATTGCACAGTGGAACTGCTGAAGTATTGAGGCAAACAACCATGTTACATAGTGGAAAATCGATTACCAAAGTTCTAATACATCAGGATACATATATAATGCAAGGCTTATATCGTCAAGATTATATTGGAAATCTTAGATATTGAACAATAATGAGACTCCTACTGAAAAGGCATCTAATATACCTTCAAAAATCCAAGGTTAATGTATATCTAAATTTGGATAAAACAGGTGAAACACAAGAATAATATTTTTTTTATTTTATCAGACAAGAGTCTTTACTTTATCTTGGACAATGAGAAGCACTAAAATATTCTCTCATTTAAAAGAGAAATATTGCTAAACAAAACATTAAAACATTGTGAAGCTGCTGTTCAAAGCCAGTAAAACAGACAAGCTGTCCTGAATTTTTTCTACGTTAATTTGCCAACATTTACCAGCCTGTCCAAGCATTCTATTTGGACAATAAGTTCAAGTTGATTTTTCTTCTTATGGTAAGCCTATGAGATAAATACTTATACTTCCCCACCATTTTAGAAGTGGGAAAACTGATAAACAGTAGTTAATTTCTTGGGGAATTCTTTTTCTCTAGGCATCTTGTTCTAAATCTAAATAAAATTAGATTTTATTGCCTTACATATAGGGGAAAACAGTACCAAATTAGTGACAATTGTACATTTAGTTTTTGAGTCTAATTTATATCTAATAGGGACAAAACATGTATTATTTCATTGAAGTCTATGTTTTAAATATTTGTGCTGACACAACCTCATGCTACATTTTATGTCACATAGGTCCTGGAAATATAGTATATATTGACATATTGCAGAAACAAACAAAAATTTTGTCTATTACTTTGTTGAAAGTTAATTTTTCCATCTGATTGGGGTCATTCTTATCTGAGAATTGCAAGACATTTATCATCTTAAGATTATCTGTACAAAACTCCTATGACTACACTTTGTTCTTTCTTAGATTTGGGTAAAATAATCATGTATTTGAAAAGACATTATAACATGACTTCACACATTCCCTATAATAACACCAGGAGAAAAGGATTATTGGGTTTTTACAAATATACCAAATGGTATGTAGTCAACATCTAAGCATGGTGAGAACTTTATGAAGCAGATTCAATGTGCACCTGAACTTATCTGAGTCCAGTAAGTCAGAATGCCCCAGACTTAAGTTACATAAGCACTTTTAAGACTTATAGATAGGCATCACAGAAAAACAGAAATCTAGGATTCTTTGTGAGTCAGTCCCCCAAGGTTCAGGAAAGCTGTACAAGATGAGTAGAATTTTATCTTCATGTGCCCAATTTTCAGCACAGATAAGGAAGCCTGGAAAGTGGCCCACACTGGGTTTTACATCCCTGTTGATGTAACTTAATGAACTAAAGCATGAAAGACACTGTGTTTCCAGGTGAGGACTGGAGCAGAGCCCAGGCTGTTCTAGCACATCTGTCCCTATTTCAGAAGATTATATTTCAACATTTTTTACAGTTATTCCTGAGAAGTATATGTAAGAAAGGGCATTGTTTATGTTCAATTCCACCTGAAAAATTGTCACGCAAGTCTCTAATTTGCCAGTCAGCCTATTAATTGCTGTTAATGCAAGGATGAAGAGTTCCTGCATTCAGGATATACACAGTTCTGTGGGAAAATGTGATAAATTGCTATCATTAATATGCATGAGTACCTAAGTATGATGGCACCAAGATCTCATCCCAGTCCCATTATCTACTAAAACAACACAGGACTATCAAAACGACACAGGCAAGTATTTATTTAAAAGCTTTGTTAGCCACTCAGACAGCCAAAAGAAACACATGGTGGTAGTTTTCATAATTTTTTTTCAACAAGTCCAATATTTCCCAAATATTGTCTGTTTGGTATTTATTCATTATAAAATCAATTTGGTAGACATATTTTACATCCTTATCTACATATAAAGTTTCCAATTGTACTATTTTACACTTATGTCGCATCTCTATTCTGACTAGATACAGCTGAAATACAGTCACACTTGACTAGTGGCTGTTACTGGATACCGCAGGTCCTCCTTGCTCCTTACAAAATGGCTCAGGACAAACAGCATCCCCATGAGTTGGAAGCATAGAAGAAACTCAGAATCTCAATCCTGAACTGAATCTACTGAATTTATACTAAAAAGATCCTCAGAGGATTTCTATAACACTAAATTTAAGGAGAATATTTCAAAGAGAGTCCAATCCCCTTGTTGTGTTTGCCCGTGATCTAATGTCCACATATGAGGGGGCACATAGCAATACTTAAGGGAATTCCTATCAGGGAAAATTGGCAAAAAATGCTCTAGTGAGGAGGGCACACAGAGCTTCATTTTGTAATTCAAGATAATAGATTCAAAAGAATGATGCCTAAGGGAGTAAGTGAATCAATTTAGGGAAGTAGTCTCAAAGATGTTTACAGCTTTCTTTCAAATAAGCATCTCTGAAAATTTTGTGAAGGAATTTTGACATCCATTTAGTAATGAGTTACTCTGTGTATGCAAGTGCCTTTATTTTATAGTATTTTTTTCAATAATTTTAGACTAATCTGTTTGATACATATATATCTTCTACTTGGGAAAGTATGTTTATAAAACAGATTATGCAAAAGATAAACAAACTCACTGTGCTGAATTAACTGTTATGCACATTTTATTTTCAGCCAATAATTCATGACTTCAATGACACAGTTTTGAGAACAGATGGAACTTGAGTAATCAATTATAGATGCACTCCCCCAGGCATCTAAAAAGGATAGGAATTTATTCCTTAGTGTTAAGGATTTTTTTATTCCCTCAGCTACTAGGCCATGTCAAATCTCATCTTTGAAATGGTGACTAAATTCCCAGAGTTATGGCTTGTTGCATGCAAGCATAAACAGGCTGCTGGACTTTTATCTGGGTGATTCTCTTGTGGCTATTTATCTAGTTGAAATAAGTCCAAATATCTTTTAATGAAAAGAGAATATAAATGTTCAAGGGACAGAAAGACTTTACTACTGTGTCTTTTTATTATTTGTTAAAGGAAGTGTAAAAATGTGAGCTTTTGAATCTAACAAAGCTGGGTTCAATTATGGGGTCTTTTACTTCCTACTTGAATAATTTGAAGCAAATTAAGTAGCATTTGTAGCCTAATTTTCCTCATGGCTAAAAGAAAAATCAAAGAAATCAATTTTACTGAGTTATTTAAGAATTAAAATATAAAATAAGTCTTCATGTAATATGTACTTGTGAAATAGATTCTAAAATGTTAGATTTTCTAATATTGAATTATAGAAAAGAAAGCCTAGGTTTGTTATTAATTACTTGCTAAGAGAAAACCTCCATCTCAAAGCCTCCCAGCATAATTTTTACTTTTGAATGGATCTCTAAAATTCTTGGTTCTGTATTTCTCTTATATCACCTATACTATCACAAGTGCCACCACCATTATCATTACCATCCTACCTCATATTTTGTGGGCACACTGCTTAGAACTGTATGTAAGTTTTATCGTGATATTCACTAATACCTTATCTTGAAAAAAACTTTACAAAATGTATAATTCCTCAAAATTTGTATTGTGTGATGATAGGAAGAGAGTTGTGGAATATTAAGCACAACATCAACTCATAAACAGAAAATCATTAAACAAATGATTATGAAGGTAACTACCTTTGTCACATGAGTGCATTTCCAAGGAAAAAATAAGACCATGAAACATGATCATTCCCATGTTCACATTCCAATAGGTTAATTTACTTAAAATTTTTGTTTCTCAAATCCAGGTTAAAGTCCAAATGTCCAATGCCACAGAATGTGAATATATTTGGAAATGGAGCATTTAAAATGGTAGGAAAGAATTAGCACTAACCAAATATGCCCCTTGTCCTTCCAATAAGAGGCAATGAGGACACAGGCACAGCACAAGGACCATGTGAGAAGATGGCCACCTACAAGTAAAGGAGGGAAATCACCTGATTTCAAATTTCTAGCCTCTAGAATTATGAGAAAATAAGTTTTTTTTGTTAAAGCCACCCAATCTGTTGTACTTTGCTACAAGAGCCATAGTAATTAATTCAATCAACAGTTTACTTATCTCAAAACCTACATTATTATACCTTAAACAGTTCTCAATTCTAGCCATATTTTTTATTTTGAAAAGTATTCCTTAAGTTATATGAGCCTCATATCCAAAAATAAGAAAAAAATAAGTATTCTATTTATGAAATTGTAATAAGACTCAATTAAGTGTCTAAAACTAAGACAAAATTAATGACTTCTCTCACTTCTTTTTTCTTTTAAGAGAGAATCTATACAAAGCACCAAGAAGCCCGTGGTTTAAATAAGTAGAGAGGATATTATTTGGACATACTTTCATTGGCCATAGTTTTGTGTCGGTTCTTTCGGTAGTTAAGACTTTTGACAGACTTTGGATTGGTGAATGCTGTTGTCTGTACCTTAGAGACATGAAGTGGGACAAACACTGTTGGTGTTTCTAGTGATGTTCTATTTCTATACATCTAAGTTTGTGCTTTCTCTGTGCTGGAGAGCTAGGCTGCATTACACTATCATTCCAATGAATAGGACTATCTAAATGTTATAATTTCCTGAATGATTATTAAGAAACACAGTAGAGTCTGAGCACAGTGGCTCAAGCCTGCAATCCTAGTTACTCAGAAGGTGGAGAAATGGAAGATTGTAGTTCATAGCCTAGACAAAATGTTTGTGAGACTCCATCTCAACCAAGAGCAGGCCACAGTAGTGCATACCTGTATCCCAGATCTGTAGGAAAGAATAAACAGGAGGATTGAGGTTCAGGAGAACCCAGACATGAAGAAAGACACTCTATGAAAAATAAACAAAAGCAAAAAGGGCTGGCACCATGGTTCAAGCAATATTCCACACTTCTAGCAAGTTCAAGGCCTGGAGTACAAACCTCAGTAGTATAAAAAAATCACAATGATAATTTTGAAGATATCTTGTTGTGAACAGAATTATTCACATAAGAAGTGCATTAGAAATTAAAAAACATAAATCCAAATGTTTAATAATCCCAGTTTATAGAGTAGAATTGAGAAGAAACATGAAAAGAAATTCATATTAGAGTGGCAGAGCAAGATGACAGTTGAATAAGAGCCTCTGGCATCTTCTTGCCATAGACACACTATGGTCACCATCTATACAAATACCAGACTACCTGCAAAGATTTTTTATATGAAAATGATTATACAACATGTCAAAACCTGTCTGAAACAGCAGTACCAATTTTTAATTTTAGAACTAACATTATGTACTTCAAATAGCCTATCACAGAATCCCATGGAATTAGAAAAAAAGACACTAACAAACTTCATAAATTGAGGGATGAAATAATAAATATTAAAGAAAATAACTGAAATGAAGACTACAAAATCAATACAAAAGTTCAACAAAGCAAGTGCTGACTCTACCAAAGATAAACTAAAGAAGCAAACTCTTAACTAGATGGAAAAACAAGAGAAGGAAGACTCATATAAACAACATGATAGAAAGACAGACATGAAAACTGACACCACAGAAATAAAATGGACCTTTAGTGAATATTGTGAACAATTGCATGCTAACATACTTTATAATCTAGAAGAAAGCAAGAAATTTCTGAGCACACATACCTTACCCATAGTGGATCATGAAGAAATAGTTTCAACATAACAGTAATAAGTAGCAAGATCAAATCAATTATAAAGTTTCTCCATGAAGCCAAGAAAAAAGATGGCTTCATGGCTAAGGTCTACTAAATACACAAAGAAATAGTAATTCTTCCAAAATATAGAAGACAGTTTTTTCAAAATATCACATGATATGATGCCAGAGTTTCAATGATACTGAAACTAGATAAGGAAAGAGAGAGAGGGAAGGAGAAGGAGAAGGAGAAGGAGAAGGAGAAGGAGGAGGAAAAGGAGGAGGAGGAGGAGGAGGAGAAGGAGGAGGAGGAGAAGAGGAAAGAGGAGGAGGAGAAGGAGGAGGAAGAGGAGGAGAAGTCATTAATGTCTTGTTGAACATATATGTAATAATTCTCATGAAAATATAGCCAACCAAATCCAGCAGCATATTATAAACATTATTCATAACTGTCAAGTGCAACATCACTTCACCAAAAATGTTAAACAAAATGCATATAGAAGAAAATACCTCAACACAATGAAAGCTACATATAATTAGCCAACAGCTAGCATTTCACTGAATGAGAAAAATACTGAAAATTTTTAAAGATCTGGAATAAGATAAAGATGCACACTTATACATACCATTTTTGTTTAGTATAACTCTGGAAGTGCCTGCCACAGTAATAAAGCTTTTTCTTTCTTTCTATCTATCTATCTATCTATCTATCTATCTATCTATCTATCTTTCTATCTATCTATCATCTATCTACCCACCTACCATATATCTGTATGACATACAAATTGGAAAAAAGTCAAATTGTCACTATTTCCAGAAGTCATGATATTATACATATAAATTTGTAAATCTCCAACAAAAGACTATTAGATCTAATGAATGAATTACACAAAGTTGGAGGAAACAAAATCAACATAGAAAAGTTAGTAGCATTACTATAATGCCAAAAGTAAATTATCTGAATTAGAAATAAAGAAAATGATCCCATGTACAACAGGTAGAGCAAAATAAAATACGTAGAAACAAATTCAACCAAAGTATAAAACAGGGATGAGAGAGATTAAAGAGGACACAAAGAATTGGAAAACAATCCTGTGTTTATGGATTGGAAAAATTACCATTTTCAAAATGTTTACACTGCCCAAAGTAATGTAAATTATATATATATATATATATATGTGTGTGTGTGTGTATATATATAATAAGGAACATATGTATATAATAAGGAACATATATATATATAATCCTTATAAAAAAGCAAATGCCATTCTTTACTGAAGTAGAAAAAAATTGTAAAATATGTATGAAACCACAAATCATTCATGAATAGCTGAAGCCATCTTGATAAAAAACAGCAGAAGCCTTTATACCAGTTCATTTCAAAAGATGCTACAAAGTTTTACTAATCATAACATCATTATATTGGCATAAAAACAGAAACATGGACAAACTGTACAGGACAGAAAACTGTAAAGTAAATCTATGAATCTCTACCCAAATTATTTTCAACAGAGTTGTCAAGAGCATTCATTAAAAAAAGTGATGGGAAAACTGTGCATACATATACAGAGGAACAAAGTATGTCCTTATCTCTCACCAATAATAGATAACAAATCAAAGCTATTTAGAAGTTTTAAGTGGTGGTAACTAGCACTAATGACCTACTTACTTGGTGAAAAATAAAATAAAAAAGGAAGTTCTTGCTACAGTACATTGGAATTGGCAGATTTTTTTGGAGAAGACACCAAAGCACCAGGTATCAAAGGAAATTTAGAAACATCTGATTATATACAACTGAAAGTTTCTACATAGCAAAGGAAATAATCTACTGAATGGAGTGACAGGCTACAGAATGAAAGAATAATATTTGCAAGATATACATCTGACAAAGGCTTGGTATCCAGAATATACCAGGATCTTGAAAACAAAATAGCAAATAAAATACAAACTTTTTAGAAATGGGTAATCAAACTAAACAGATATTTCTCAAAAAAGATACACACAAATGTTCAGTGGATGTATAAAAATGTTCAATATTACTAAATATCAGAGAAATACTAATCAAAATCTCAATGTACTTCACCCCTTTAAGAATGGAACTATGAAATTGTAGCTAGCTTTGTCTTGCTCCTGGCCCACTTATCTAACTAGGGGTGACTGGAGATGCAGAAAGGACAAACGATAGAGGACAAACATGCATAAAATTGGGCCAGATTTGCCAGGCGCTTGGATAAAGATGCACAACAGCCTCATTGCTTCTTTTCTCTATTCTTCAAAACCTTATTTCTGAAGTCTTTCTCCTCTGTTCTTTAAAACATTACTTCTAAAGTCTTTCCTTTTTCTATTCATTAAAGTCTTTTTCCTTAGACTCATTCTGTCCCATGCTTTCCTTAATCTCTCTTAAAGTCTTGGCCCTCAGACTTCCACAGTCCCATGTCTCCTTTAATCTCTCTTAAAGCCTTGCCCCTTAGATTTGCACTGTCCCTTGTTCACTCATAAAGTCTTGGTGCTCAGACTTGCAGACAAACAACAGCAGCCTTGTCTAAAAACTGCATTAGCATAAGTCTCAAGGTCTCAGTTCTTAGACTTGCACTCATGTTCTCTTTAGCTTGTGGTTAGCTTAGCTTTTTTAATGCCTATATATAAAGATCTTGGTGCAGAAAGCTGCTCTGGTGGAGACACACAACAGCCAGAAGCTTCACAAGCAGCCCATAACCAGCCAATCCAGATCCCCCGTGAAAAAACCTTGTGTTTTATATAGAGTGGTAAACAAGGAGGTGGAGCAACAGTTCTCCAGGAGAGCACAACACTGTAACAAGAAAAACCTGCTCTCTACTTCTGTGAAAGTAAAATCTTAGGAAAAGCAGCTGCGCTGCCTTTTGCCTTCTCCTCCTTCTGCAGCTGGGGCCATGCCAAACTCAGCCTGTAGATCATTGATCACAACTCTACTTATGCCAAGTTCTCATAGGCTTCTCATAATCCACTTCCCACATGAAATAAGTAGAGATAAAAAGTACTGTCAAGAGTGTGTAGAAAGTGCAACCTGTGCACTCTAGTAGTGGTCATGAATTTAACATAGCCATTATGGACAACAAAATGGCAGTTCTTCAAAGATTTAAAATAGTACCAATATATGATCCATCAATACTACTATTGAAAGAAATGAAATGAGTAGTTAAAGAGACAACTGCACTCTCATGTTGATTGTGGCACTATTCACAATAGTCAGAGAATGGAAACAAATTAAATATCCATCAACTGATAAATGGATAAAGAAAATGTGGCAAATGTGTACAACAAGATCCTATTATACCTTAAAAATAAATGAAGTCATGTAATTGGAAACAACATGTATGAAATGGAGATCATTCTAGTTAGTGATATAAGCCAGGTACAGAAAGATAAATTGGTAAAATGTCACTGTTTTCTGGTATAGCACTGAATAAAGTCATCTCATAGAAGTTGAATGTAGAATGGTGGTTATCACAGGTTGGAGAGTATAGTGGTGTAGGAGGGATTTTAAAAAACTCATCAAAAGGGGCTACTTTACAGTTAATCATAACAAGAAATTCTATTCTGCTAATGCATAACAGAATGATTCAAGATAACAGTAATTTTCTGCATATTTCCAAAAGCTAGAAAGAAGATTTCAATAATGATTAATGTTTGCAGAATTATGTATGCTTTACCCAATTTACACATTGCAAAGTACATACACATACAAACATTTAAACTTCACATATTAGACAATATTATCTACATTTTATGTGTTATTTAAAAAATGAATTCAATTTTAGAAAAGAAAATTCAGACTTAAAATTGTTTCCCTGACTATAAGAAATTAAAAATGTGAAAAATTTAAAACTGTCTTTATGTTATATTCCCCAAGCACATTGCCAATCTACTGTTCCTTTGCATTTTCCTACTATTTCTTTTCCTCCGATGTAATACTTTATAATAACTTCATCCATGATCCATTCTGGCCTATACTCCATTTTATGGCCATTCACAATAAAGCAAATTTGCCATTTAAATCTAAATATTTTTCAGTATATAGAAAACACTTTCAGTTGATACTAATATATTTCTCAATAGAGAAAGATTTTCAGACTATTCAAATCAACACAACAGGAAATAACAAAAACCAAACAAACAAAAATAAGAACAGTGAGATTTATAACTCTTTTAGCAATGTATAATCCATTATTCTCAAGCCTATTAGCACTTATAGAACAAATAGAATGTCTTATGGAAATCTCTATTGTAGAAGAGTGAGAAGAAAAAGAGGAAGAATACACTGAGTATGATTTTGGTCTCATAATTTCACAGAAAACAAATAGGATTAAGATAACTATATATATACATATACATATATTTGTGTCTGTTGTATACATAATGAAATATTCTGAATGCTATTTAAAATATTTTTTATAAGAACAGGTAGAATTCTAATTTAGTCTGCAATTAAGGAAAATTCTACTTCCTAGAGAATTCAAGTATGGACTTTCTAATATTTACACATCATCCATTATAAAATCCTAAAGTACATGTGACATTACTGTTCTTCAATGTCCAAAAATAGACATTAGCTAGCAAAAGGAGTCCTAATATGCCATCAAAAGCTAGATTCCAAAATGACCCCAACTATCAAAAAACATTTCATAAGAACCTATAAGTGAGGTTTTATATATAAAATAATGATGATCCTGCTCTAGCAATAACGCCTACAAAGAAAAAGTCACACAAGGTTTGTCTTTGATATTACAAGAAGACATTTCAAAAACAACTGTCCAAGTTGGATTCATCCCAAGGATGCAGGGATGGTTCAAAATGTGTAAATCATTAAATATAACACAGAATATTAACAGAAGCAAAGACAAAAACTTCTTGATCATTTCAATAGATGCAGAAAAAATCTTCGATAAAATTCAACATTCCTTCATGATAAAACTCTGATGAAACTAGGAACAGAAGGAATATATCTCAAAATAATAAAAGCTGTATATGACAATCCTATAGGCAATACCATACTTAATGGGGATAAACTGAAACCTCTAAAGTTTCCTCTAAAGTCAGTGATGAAACAAGGGTTTCCACTCTGTTTACTCCTATTCAACATAGTCTTGGAATCCCTCTCAAAGCAATAAGATAGGAAGAAGCAATAAAAGGAATACAAATAAGTAAGGAAGAAGTCAAACTGTGTCCCTATCTACAGATGACATGATCTAATACCTAAAAGATCTGAGGAACTCCACCAACAAACTCCTAGACACAATAAATAACTTCAGCAAAGTAGCAGGATACAAAATCAACTAGGGCAAACGCAGCAATGTGGTTAGACTTGGATCACATGACAAGGAGAGAGCACATACGGGAGATACAGGAATAGGTAGAAAAACCAAAACATGAAAACATTTGATATCCCCACTCCAGAGGAACTAATACAGAAACCTTAAAGCAACAGAGGTTAACATGAGAAGGGGATCAGGAACCATTGTAAAGATCAGTTAGAGATGACTCAACATGGTTTGTAACACGTGTACACAAAAGCAATGCTAAGAATATTTCTGTAAAGCTATCCTTAACTCAACTAGCAAAAATGCTTTGTCTTCTTTATTGTACTTCTCTCTTTTCTTCAACAAAATTGGAAATAAGGGCAGAACAGGTTCTGCCTGGAAGTGGGGGAGGGGGGTGCACGCAGGGTGGAGAAATGACCCAAACAATGTATGCACATGTGAATAAATGAATAATTAAAAAAAATCACTAGCTGTTCTGTATGCCAACAATGAACAGATTAAGAAAGAATAAAGGAAAAAAATTAATTTACAATAGCCTCAAAAAAATCAAGTACTTAGGAATAAACTTAACAAAGGATGTAAATGACCTCTATAAGGAGAACTATAAACCATTGAAGAAGAAACAAGACTACAGAAGGTGGAAAGACCTTCAATGCTTATGGATTGGCAGAATCAGCAAAGTAAAAATGGCTATACACCAAAAACAATCTACATGTTCAATGCAATTCCCTTCAAAATCCCAATGACATTCATTAGAGATTGTAAAATTAACCCTAAAGAAAATTTGGAAGCACAAAAGACAGCAAATAGTCAAGGCAATACTAAGCAAAAAGAGTAAAGCTGGAGGTATCATAATACCCAACTTCAAACTAAAATAGAGAGCCATAGCGATAAAAGCGAAAGATACTGGCACAAAAATATATAAACACCAGGTAACAGAATAGAAGACCCAGGTAAGAGTCCACACAGCTACACCCACCTAATTTTTTACAAACGTGCCAAAAACATACAATGAAAAAAAGACAACCACTTCAAAAAATGTTGAGAAAAGTGGATATCTGCCAGGAGAAAACTGAAACTGGATCCATGCCTTTAACCCTGTACAACGTGGGTTAAGTTTCCTTAATAAAAGATCTGACACTTTGAAGCTAGTGTAGGGAAGAGCAGAGAACACACTGAAAGCAATAAACATAAGCAATGTCTTCCTCAGTAGAACTCAAATGGTTCAGCAACTAAGAGAAAGGATTGACAAATTGAATTACATGAAATTAAAAAGCTTCTGCACAACAAAAGAAATGGTTTCTAAACTGAAGGAGCTACCAAAGAAAGGGAGAAAATCTTAACTTACTATACGTCAAGTGAGGGACTGATAACCAGAATATAGAGGGAACTCAAAAAACTAAATTCCCCCCAAAATCAATGACACAATGAAGAAATAGGCAACTGAACTGAACAGGACTTTTTCAAAGGACAAAGTCCACATGGCTAAAAAACACATGAAACTATGCTCACCCTAAAAGAAATGGAAATGAAAACCACATTAAAATTCTCCTCAGTCCTGCCAGAATAGCTATCAAGAACACAAACAACAAATGTTGGTGAGGATGTGGGAAAAGTGAACCTTCATGCACTGCTGGTGGCAATGTAAATTAGTACAACCACTACAGAAAACAGTATGGAGGCTCCTCAGAAAACTAAAAATAGAACTGCTACATGGTCCAGAAATACCTGCTAAGGAAATACCCAGAGGAATACGAGTCAGGCTACAATAAAGTTACATTCATACCCATGTCTATTGCAGCACTATTCACAGTAGCTAAGCTATGTAAACAGCCAAGGGGCCCCATTAGTGACAAATGGATTAAGAAAATGTGGTATTTATATACAGTGGAATGTTAGTCACAAAGAAGAATGAAATTTTATCATTCACAGGTAAATGGATGAAACATCATCTTAAGTGAAGTTAACCAGGCTGAGAAAGTCAAAAGCCATATGTTTTCTCTCACATGTGGAATATAGATCTAATACAAATACAGCAATAATTATAATTTTTATTAATATAGGAACTATGATTTCAAACATAATCCTGCCCACTTTCATACAACTTCTCCTTCAGAATTCAACAGTCTAGAATATCTGGCAAACCAGACACTTCCTCTGGCTCAGATTGAACTGTTATATTTGGACTTTTAACTGAGGAATATCTGTTTCTCCTATTTGACACTACATCTGATACCATAATGTGCATGCATGAATTAAATGAAAGGAAATCTGAAATTAAATGATATTGTAGTAACCTTTCTGTAGATCTCCCCATAGAATTACAGCTATTCTTCAATCATGTATCAGTAACTTTGTGCATAAATGAATCCAAACTTGAAGAACTGGAGAGCCTTTTACTTATAAAATTATGTGTATGAGGGTCACATTTTTATCACTCATCTGCTCTTGTGATATGATCATTTTTCCCTATTAGCTTGCCTATTTTATTTAAGGCAGAGATAGGAAATTACTGTAAAAATGCTATGGAATATGTGCTATTGATCACCAATACTAGAGATACTTTACCACTACTGTTCTCCCTGGTAAGCTCTATACAGAGTTTGTCTCATGAAAAAGACTTTCATGGGAGAAAATGCTTTGGATTCAAATCCAAAGGCACCTTGTCTGTTTTGTTTGAACTTCTGTATACAGTTAAGTTTAGGATATATACATCACTAATAGATGCAACCACTGATTGATATTATGCTGGTAATCAAACAACAGCCACTAACCAATTTATAATCGGATATTATGCTCTACTTAGTATGGGAAGTTTAACAATTACTGAAACAATGGATGAAAACAACTTCTAGAAACTAAAAATTTTGCTTAACATTCAAAAGGTTTAATCTCATAATAACAGAAACAAAACCATGATGGAATGTTTTCAAGGTCCATCTCATGTTTATGAAGCTTGCTATGCAGGTGAATCATCTGATTTTTGTCATATATAACTATGCTATTATTTGATGATATCTTTAGTTAAAATTTTTCTTGTAATTGGTGTCTCATATCAGTCATACCAAAATATTAACATATGTAATGTTATTTTGGTCACTTGACTATGTAGTATAAACAGTATTAGCTAGTACCAGAAAACTGGAAGTGTACTTCTATCTCAGTAAACTCATGAGTGTCTTTAACATGGTCCTCAGCAAATCTCTGGATAAATTCTGTTCCATTATCTCAGCTGCTTAGAAAATTGACTCCTACATAATATTAATAAAGAAGGAAGGAAATAATAATTTTGATTCTCATGTATTTGTTATTTGCAACAAGAAATTAGTAACAAATCTCATTTATTACAATTTCTAGTTGAATCATACTGAGCTAAAATAATTACAAAATGATTCAATTTCTCACCTGACAAATTTCTTGTTTAGTTAATAAAATATAGTGGTTAAGCTAGAATATCTCTAAATGTAAAATTGGACACTAAATAAAGTGCACATACTAATTTATTGCAAGAATGTTACACATGTGAATCATAGAATTTTTTTAAATCCTTGATATCACTTAAACAATATGGAGTACAAGTCAAGAAAACTTAAATTTTATGAATTCACCTTATTTTGTCTGTTACCTCTTCAGATAAAGAATGGACTGTATTCTCTTGAGGCATTTTGCTCCAATTTTGCATGTAGACTATAAAACCTTTGGAAAATCTGCCTTGTAATGTTATACTGTGTTATTTTCAGAATTTGAAATGTTGCTGAGCAGTATTCCTTAATCAAAGGGGCTAATGAAAGATCATCCAACAAGAAGAGGGAAACTTGAGGTATATTGTGTCACTATCAGAAAAATAATGTGAAACTTTGTTTCTTTGAAGAGCACTGTAAACCTGGAATGGTAAATTTCCCAGAAGGTCATAATGAATCCCTTGGCTTCAGTGATGAATGACCACAAAAGTGATTTTAGGACTGGGAGCACCTGCACTAGCAGTGTTTAGTCCATGAAACATTTGTCAGGAAAGTTAAGACCTTGTACCAATTCATAGTTTCACTGTTGACTCCAGGGAATTCTTGAAGGTCAGGTTTTCTTGGATACCACTCTGTTCTCATGAGCACACAGCTTACTTGCAAAATATCTCTTAACTAGATTCCTCTGAGATGTTCATCTTCTATGTCCACCAACCTTAAAAATCTATTTAATAAATATTTTCTAAGTCAATTCATCGCCTTATAAAACGTATCTAAAACTGCTTAAGTCTAGACCTCAAAACTATTATCATTCTTTGAGTTTCCTTCTTCTGCAAGACTGCTAAAATTCTGTTAAGATGATATTTTCTGTTGTGACAATAAATTATAACAAACATAATTTGTTCTGCTAACAAGTTGCCTGGTGAAATATGGGGGAGTTCGACTGTCAAAACATTTTGTATCAGAAAAAACAAAAAACATTTGAATAAAAGACCTCAGTCAAATTCATGACTCACTCTAGCTTGAACAAGTACAAATTGCCTAAGATTTTTATGGAAGATTTTTAGGGATGAACTCAGAATAAAAATCCTTTTGCTTAATTCAACACAAGGTTCTTATGAAGATAATGAAGTATAATAATGAAATCAATATTTTGCAACCATTGAATGATTATTCAAATATGAGGTTGATTAGAAGTACCTCAAGATAGGCATTAAATTGACCACGTAGGTGAGGATACCCTTTTTAAAAAAATTTTTTATTGTTATATTACTGTTGTACTGGGGATACATTGCTACATTTACAAAAGTTCTTAAAATATACCTTAGTTAAATTTACCCCTTCCATGATTCTCCTTTGTCTCCTTCTTCCTCCATTCTCAGCATAGTTTCAACATGTCTCATTTTACCATTTTCATACATGAGTACATATATTTCCACTACATTCTCCCTCCTACACCTTTTCCTTATATCCTCCCCACTCCCATTGGCACCAACCCCCAGAAAGACAGGACCTGTTTTACCTTCCTGAAGGACACTTTTGGGAGTTTAGCTAGCACTATGTTTATATGTCTTAAATCACCCATCAGAAAAAGGAAAATATCCAAGGTAAATTCATATGCATCAGAGATAACTCAGATATTGATTTCATTCATGTGTGGCTCTTTTCCAAGACCACCACTACCCCAACATCCTCAATAAAACATTTTTTGGGGAAAAGATTCTCAGGAGAATCATTTGTAACTCACGAAAATCACATGTGACTTAAATTTTGGGCCACAAAATAACTAAAAAATAACTAGAATGAGACTGACCTCTGAATTTGGATCTTTCCGCTCCTGTCATCTCAGGTTTTTTGTTTGTTTTAATTCTTTGTATTTAGAAGAGGTGAACCAAAGATGCACATTTAACTAAAATTTCTAACTGGAACATTAGTCCAGCCATTTCACCAAACATGAAAACAGCAAGATTAAGAAATAGCTAAATTTAGTTAAGAACACAAGTGAGTATAAAAATAAGCAGTAAAAAAAGAAGATGTGCTATAAATGATTTGCATACTAGGTAGCTGGCCGCTGTTTTCATTCTATTTTGCTTTCATTATTTCAGTGTGTGTAATTTGCATTGGGTTCAGTTTGTCACACATGAGGATACTATATTGAATCTCTGTAAAATGACATTTTGGGTACTACCATTTTTCAGGTGGAAATTGATACCAGGCAAATGCAAAGTACCACACATCATGAAAATGTTAATCACAAAATACTTACAAGCTCTGAAATTTAAAAGAAAATGAGAGCTAAAGCATTTTATTAAATTTTGATCTTTTTTAAATTTGTATTTTATATTCTGTGTTCTAAGAAGTTTGCTTATTTTAGTAATTAACTTTGAATTTAAGGTGGATCACAAAATGTTTATGTATAATAAAAGTTAAGTGTCCAAATGTTTTAATACATTCTTTTTTATTTTGTAATGCTTTTACAAAATTTATAAATTATCAAGGTAGTAAAATGAAGACAAGTGGATTCTACTGTTTTAATAATTGTAATACTTTATGAAGGGCAAAGCACATTAGAATAAAAACAATCTACTGGAACATAGAGGCTAATTAATAAAATAATTTTGCAGTATGGAAATAGTTTAGAATAAGCGAGATAAACATTTTATGACAACAATTGCATCTAGGTTCAAAGAATCACTAAGGAAAATGCTATAAGAACCTTTTAATATCTTAATCAGACCCTGTGAGTGTGCAAGCATATAAGCATGAGAGACGGGGAGAGAGGAGGAAGGAGCTCATAAAGACACTGAGAAGCTGAAAAGAGGAAAGCAAAACAGGAGTTCAAAAATAGTCAAAATGCGATACTTGTAGGCTAAATAACATAACACAATATTGTTTGCTATATTTAATAATAATTTCAGTTTGATGATTAAGAAACCAAAAATTAAGCTTATTAGACTTAAAAATAAACTAACTTCCCCCCAAATATACTGTTTAACTCTGTATTTCTCTACCAGAATGGATGTTAAAATAGATTTTACATGTTGAGTATATATTTATCTTATTAATAAAAACATATTTTGCTGCAATTCTTAACTTCCACTTTCTACAACCACATACCAATTGTTCCTTCCTTCAAAAAGCATTCCAAAAATTGTATGAATAATAATTTAGGAAAAAATTTATGTACAATTGAATAAGAAACAATGATAATTGGAAGGTACATGATTTATGTAAAGTTCATTTATTTAGGAAGTGATTATTAAAACTTAGTTACAACTCTGGTTCAACTAGTAGAGAGGATTTCAAATTTCCTGTCCTTTGACTGGCATGATCCTTCTGGAGAAGTTATAAACTGCGTTATTATATATCACTAACAATGATGTTTTTATTATTTGCTATATGAAACTAGATGCTAAAGAGAAAAAAACTGATTTTATTTTTTTAAACACATGATTCTAGGAAACACTGGGAAATGTATTATGGAAATTTCACTGGAGGATTGAAGGTTTGAATGCATACTGCAAAAAAATTCACATTTCTTAAATGTATGGTATTATAAAAGAAATTCATAAAGCAGGTTATTAATAAAATGTGATGTTTTTGTTCATTTTCTAGCTCAGATTTTAAGTAGGTATTCATAAGAATAAGTTACTTTTGAAGAGCAAAAACTTAAACTAAAATTTTCATACTATGCTTTAAAATAAACGAGGAATTTTGAATGAGTAAAATACTTTCTTTTTTTCTTAAATTTTACAGAAGAATGGCTTTCAAAGAAATTGTTTCAAACAGAATAAGAAAGGAAGGACACTTACAGGATTTTGAGTAGTGAGAACTACAGTTCAGAGTAAGGATAGAAAATCAGGAACAGAAACCCAGCAAAGTTACATTGTCATATGCTCTATTTACAAAGAACACTTATGATCTGAGTCAGAAAGAAAGAATGCCTGTACTATAATTTGAGAAAGTAACTGATTGTTGTGTCCCAGGTACTTAGGTTTTAATGCAGGGTCCAGCTGAACTTGCCACATGGAGGCCAGGGGAAATTGTTATAAGAGCAAAGGAGAAGATAATACAGTACTTCATATTTAATTACATAAAAATTCATGACTGTCTTTGAATCAACTTGGTAATTGTCTTTCTTCATAAAGTACAAAACTCATAGTTGATTCAGAGATAAACCGAATCTTTAACTATGACACTAAGCTGGAAATCAAAAGTTTTATATTATAAATTCCAATTGTTAAAGCCAATACATGGTGATTGCTGCTTTTATTTTCCTACAGACTCTAGTATTTGCTCTGTGGAATCTTAATGACAAACATATATTCATCCAACTTAATGATTCTATTATAAAATAATTTACAAATACCGATGCTTACTCTGAAATGTAGTGCAGAGGAAAAAATTATATTTTTGTTGGTAAGTATTAATTATACGGTTTTCCATTTTGACTCACTATTCTTGAAATCCTTTGAGTTGTAATATTTCATAATATGTTCTTAAAGTATTCAATAAGCATGTTTTATTGTGTGCAGTTCATCTCTCACCATTATCAAAAGCACAATTGTGTGCAAGTTTTGTGAAGATTTCAAATAGTAGTGGCTCCCTGAAATACGCTAGCTGCTGAATTCACCATTTTATTACAACACATACATTTAGTTCTCTTGAATTGTCAAGGTTTTGCTCCTTAGCCATTTCTTAGGATCTTCCGCTCTGAATATCTGACTCCTACACAGGAGTGAAACGTCTCTACTCTGGTCTGGGAATTTACTTATGTAACAGGAAAATGATTCTCAATCCTCCCCAAATCATGTGTCTGTATATCTATACATTTATTACTGAATTGATTAAACAGATATTTAAGTAACTATTTTGTCTCCATCACTGTACTACAAACACAAGAGAAGATTAAGACATAAAATATGATTTGGTGGGGGGCAAAAGTTAAGACTTACAAATAAATCAAATAGCTTTAAAATAATGTCACAATTTTGATTACTCTTGGCTTTGGGCAGGGAGGGCACTTTCCAGATGAGAGAGTTTAGGGAGAACATAACCTCTGTCCTGTTTATAGACTTACTTCCCTACTGGCTTTCACATAGTAATCTGCAATGTTGCAGAGGCCCACAGAAGGGTTGCAGAGTATGCAACCATGATGCTTATTATGAGCTGAAGGCAATTGGCAGACAAAAAGATATAATTCCCTCACATTATCTTATAAGCAGGACTGAAATTTACAAATTTGTCTTCCTTCTGAGAAAGCACAAACTTTAATTACCAAGACTACTGTAGACCTAAGTCAGCCTGCAGGAGGCACTGGAGAAATCTTCATTGCAAATTTTATTAAGGGGAATTTTCTATCACACATTTGCCTTCTGACAATTTTCCATCCTAGGGGACTCAAGGTTGTATTCTTTTGTCACTTTTGTAAAATTGTATTGTTGTTTGTGGAAGATAGAACATATACCACACATCTAAGCCACTTCTTTTTAATTATTATTTTTCTAGACATCTCCCATACATATATTGAAATATATATATATATACATACATATACATGTTCTTGTTAATTTGTCTTTTGTCATAGGAATTTTAACAAATAACTCAGAAGAATAGGAGAATGAAAATTATTGTTTTTCCTTCTTTTACCACAGCAAGGAGTTACAGGTGGCCTCTAGCAAATTACCAGCTAGAAAGTGAGAGCTTCAGTTAAACAATCAAAGAATCTCAATTCTGCTAGAGACTATGTCAACTCAAAAACAATGTTTTCCCAGTTAAGCATTATGATGAATGCTGTTCTGTCTGTTGTTTGATTACAGTGCTGTGAGTAAGCTGAGGCTAGAAGCCCCACTTACACTAGATGTATAGAATTAAGATATTAAATATGTGTGTGTGTTGAACCTGCTAACTCTTTAGTAGTATGTCATACATCAATAGATAATGAATATAGATTTTCATACACTGTTGATTGAGGTGTTAATGAGAGCTAGAATTTATTGGTGCGAGTAAATGTACAGTAAAAAATAAAACTCCATATAGAATAAACTTCACAAGGGAAGGAACTGAGGTGCATTGTTATCGGGAACTAGAAGTTACTCCAGAACAGTTTTGTGCAGAAAGTGAAGAAGCCACTGAAATCCAGAAGAGGTTATGTATCACTTCAGGGACCTTAGGCATTTAATCATTCTTGTCAGATGAGAGTGTAGATGGAGCAGAAAAGAGAGAGGCTTTGGTGTGACTTAGATAGATCACTCTTATAAAGAGGAAGAATTTAGGACAGGCAAGATTCGTCATGTATTAGGAATAGCTAATATTTATTGAGCACTTATGTGACAGGAACTCTTTTACCTCATTTAACATCCATAAGCCTCACTTACGTGACTGGAGTATCTGTACCTCATTTAGCATCCACAAGCCTCCAACTTAAGTTTTATTTGTGATCATTTGTAATATGAAGAAGTTGAGATTAAAAAGAACTTTAGTCAATTTTTGAAAGGCATACAGCAAAACCATTGCAGAGCCAAGATTTAAACCTAATCTATTGTGTCCCAAAAACCATGCTCTGTCTCACACTGGAGGTGGTACAAGTTAGTTTTTTTCTCAGTATTTTTTCATAAACATCTTTCTAGCCCAAATCCCCAGTTTCTCTCATTTTGCTTCTTCCTATGATGATTTAAATTTTAATTCGAAGTTCCTTAAAAATTATTTTGGTCTTCCACCCACGTTCTTTTCTTTCACCGGGTTTATTTTAGTTTATAAACTGAAAAAAAGAAGAATGTGAAATTAAAGTCCTAGTGACTTAGCTTTCTAGCTGGTCTATTGTTCTTCTTCCTTTTAGTTTTAATTTTTTAGACATAGTCTTGCTATGTAGCCCAGTCTGCCATTGGCTCCACTTTGTAGTCCAGGCAGGCCTGAAACTTACATTACTCCTACCTCAGCCTCCCAAATGCTGGGGATACAGGTATGAACCACACACAATACTTGGCTTGTTCTTTTTTTAGTGTGCATTTTGCTATCATTTCTGGTCTCATTAATGGAAGGTAAGGAAAATAGGAGAAACTTCTGAATTTGACATAATTGAAGTGGACCAAAAGCAGTTTTCTGGGTTTTGTCTTATTTAGGTTACCTCCACCTGACTCTTGACTAAATAAAAATCTACTAAATGGGATCTAGCTTAGTTCATAGCTCTAGGTGGAGCAAAAACTTCATAAATGTAGGATACTTCTGATGGAATTATTTTTGTTTTTCTTGTTATTGTTGTTTATTATTCTTTCTCATAGCAGTTATTTGAAAACCATATTCAAACAGTAGTTCTACATCTCATGAGCTCTGTGGGCATGAGAAATTTTCTTCTTTATCTCCTTTTTCTTCCCTCATAGCAATAACTACCTTGCAGAATTTGAATGACAAAATGAATAGTAAGTAAGTTTGAGTCAAAACGTGTCTTTAAATAAGACAAACCATAAAGAGTGTAAATCTGCAATTTGAATTAAAGCTATGTTTCTTTTTAATACCACTGAGTTTTTTCTGGCCTGAGCTCTGACCAGGTAGATACATGCAGGTGGAGTAAGTTTAACAACACTTTTTAAAAGTCAAAAGTGATTTTAACAAAAAGTGATGACATATTATGAATATAAAATATTACCTAAAGTGAGTGTAAAAATAATTACAGCCTATTGAAGTAATTTTTATAAAATTTAAATGTGCATTCAAATTATTATCAATTAATATTATTCACTGTTACAAATAATCATCTGAGTATTGTAAAATGCCAAATTATATTACTGAGATTATTTTCATGCTGTCATGACAAGTACAGAATGTAAGGTTAGAATTAGTAGATGTTATAGCAGTAAGAAATAGGTTTTTTAAAAGTACCTTAATTTATATACACAAAATTTATTTCAGTGGTTGATTTTATGATGTGTGAGATGTACTTACTCTTGATTTTACTATGATTTATCATATATTCAACCCTAAAGTACAATTAAAGAGGAAGAAAGTCATCCTACTAGCAATGTATCATGTTTAACATCCCTACTTTAATGATTGAAGAACAAAATTTATATTGCAAAACAAAACTGGGGTCTGTATTGGAATTATGCTTTCCTGAGGCCAAAGTTTTTACATCTACTTAATTACAAAATGACTATTTGTTCTAGAAGCTCTCTCACAAGACACTATTCAGCTTTAACTTAAAGTATCCAGACACTATTTTACTGATTTCACCAATAACCTCAAGTGTCCCTTTGGGATATTATGGTTCACTTTAAGCTGTTACATTTATTTAACCTACAAGACCTTGTGGTTTTTTTAACCTGATGAAATTAAGATAATAATTGCACCACTACTACATTGGACTATTGATAAAATTGCTTAATCACATGTAAGCATTATTCTCAATTAACTGAGACTACTCCTCTGTTACTATAACATAGAAAGAAAATGTTTGTTTTCTCTGTTGTAAATGTTCTTATAATGTCTACTGAACAGTATCCAGCTACTGTATAAAATGAGTGTGTGTGTGTGGGACGGAACAAAGAAGTGGGTTGCAATTGAGTCATGATGAAAGCATACCTTAGTTAGACATATAAAAAAATGAAAACAATCTATTGTTCTCAGAGTAACAACTTTCATACTTTTTCATAGTTTAGATTTAATTCTAAGTCCTCATGCCTTGACACTCTGTTGGTATTTCTTAAAAGCTTTAGAAACATTTCACAATGCAGGACAGAAAAATATCAAACATATGTTTAGGACAGTGCGAATCACATTGAAGTTTAAAAGGGTTGCTTTTCCCCAATGATGACTTCTTTCCATGAGATGATGCGTGTAAGAAAACTAGGAGGAAAAAATTTTCCAAACAACTGGTTCACATTTTCCAAGTAGAACTGTAGTACCACCAAACAAAGCTACAACTATAATAACCAGGAAAATTCCAATCTGGCTTATTTAGAATCAGTCCCAATTATTCCAACTGATGGTTTCTCTGCTGAGTTCTAGAAAACACTTAAAGATGAAGTAACACCAATTTTCGAAAATCCACAAAGGTGAAGGAATTTTCCCATCTCATTCTATAAGGCAAACATTATATTGACACCAAACTCAGTTAAAGCTATAGCAGCAGCCACTGAAAAAACTACAGGCCAGTATGAATAAAAATGGTGAACATACATGCCAAATACCTCAGTAAACTTTGAACAGAATCCTACAACTCATTAGAAAGTTTCTCTGCTAGGATTGACTAGGATCCATTTTAGGGATTTAAGTTCAATATAGGCAGATCAGCACATGTGATACATCACACCAACAGAATTGAAAACAAAGTAAACATGATCTTCCAATAGTTAATAAAAATCAATATGTCTTGATGACAAAAATATGACAAAATTAGGTATAGAAGAAACATAATAGTGCATTTTGAAAAGTTTCTAATGTCTGGAATGAGAGAAGGATTCCCACTTCCAACTTTTGCTGAATATTGTACTAGAAATTCCAGGCACAGCAATTCGGCAAGAGAAGGGCATACAAATGGCACTGTCATTGATTGGGGATAATGTGATTTTGTATATAAAATACTCCAAAGACTGCACCAAAAGACTGCTAAAACTAATAAATGAATTTCCCACCCTCATGAAGTGCAGGGAGGGAGATCTTGAATTTGAGAGGCTCCTCTGGTCTACGCAACGAGATCTCATCAAAGACAAATTAAATTAATTAATTAATACATAAAGATACACTCATTCTTCTAGTAGATGGGTTTAATGCACTTTAAAAAACTCTGCTAGAGCCAGATGCCAGTGGATAACACCTATATTCTTAGCTACTCAGAAGGCAATGATCAGGAGGATTGTAATCCAAAGCTAGTTCTGACAAATACTTTGCAAGACCCTGCCTTGAAAACCCATCACAACAAAGGGCTGGTGGAGTGGCTTAAAGTGTAGGCCTTGAGTTCAAGCATCTGTACCAAGAAAATAAATCTAATAGAATTCCATAATGTAGGTAAAATAATATTATGGTTTCCACAGCCATTGAAGGTTAGTAATACAATTCAAACTTTCTGCTTTGAATTCTCCACCTATAACAATTCTATACATTCAATTCTTACAAAATAAATGATTCCTAAATGATGACTAATTTATTCACTATATTTTATCACTATTAATATAATTTTCATATTGAAATCTGTTCTCAGAGTATGGATATAATTTTAAGGGAATATTAATAGTGTCATATATTAAAATGTGATCATTTTACCTTAGGCATAGATGGAACAAAGGAACATCTCTCAGGAAGTTCTTGCTAACAATCAGTCTTAGGATGTTAAATTATTAAGAGGTATCCTTTAAAAAATAAAAAATATAGACAAATTACATATTGTGAAATGAACCTCTTAATGACATCATTAAAACTTCATTTGTGGAAGGAAGGAAAAGAAAAACAAGGATACCAAATAAATGTGAGCCAAATACATGGCATTTTCTTCAGAAAGGGGTTTGGATTCCTCACAAATTACATTTAACATTGTTGATAACTCAATGTAAGTAACCAGTCATATTTTGTATCATAAACAGCTAAATGTAGTCCCCAAGCTTGTTTTAAATGACTAGGAGCTTGTTTAATTTTACATGTGTTTATCCATCATCATAAAATAGAATTCAGATTCGTTCTTTTTACTTCCAGACAAGAGCCAAAAATCTCTTTCCCTGCAACTTCCCTGGTAGATGGAAGGACATTCAAATAAGGAACATTAAAAAAAGGCTTCCTTCTTTGAGTGTCAGTGCCCCTCACTCAAGGTGACTCTTGTTGGAATCTCTATTTCAGGTAAGGGATTATATTATATCTAAGCTAGAAGTTCTTTTCCATAAACAATGGCCTACAACTCCTCTATTATGACCACCTCTGCTGTCTCCTAAATGTGCATGGATTGAATCAGCAGCCTTTGTATAGACTAGTGTTTCTTGCTAACTTTAGTAGCCAATGTTAAGTCACTAAACTATACTAACATTATCAGCAAAATTTGTTTCTATTAATAGAGGTACACTAATCCCAACTGATATCTACATTCCCTTGGAGACTCCTAAGAGCTTTAATCTTTGTACTTCTACCATTATACATCATAACTTTTTCCTTGGCACTGAAGTTTGAATTCTAGGCACTGATCTTGTTAGGCAACTATTGAGATAAAGGATGTATCATGGAGGGCAGAAGTTAGGGAACCATTGAAACACTGGCCTGATGACATAGTATGAGTTCTAAATACAACGGTATAAAACTAGGATTAAATATGGATTTGCCAGTTTTTGAACCATGTTTATATTTTTCTGCCTGGACCTATTAGGGTTACATTATTTGTATCATATAAAGCAGACATTAAAGGATTACTTATCTCCCTGCATGATGGTTACTGAGAACTCCTCAAACATTTTCTTAGATAGATTGTATACTTGTGTGTTGGGAATGAGGGAGTGACTTGTAGCACCAGTCTGTTTCTATAAACGGTTCACAATCGTACTATAGACTACTCTGACATGGCATCATGGAACTCGGAATTGGGAAGAGGTGGACATGATCAGTAACAGCATCTCATACAAGCCATCCTTGATATGTGGCACAAAGACTATCTTCATTCCCCCATCACATCCTGAAATCTCCTAGGGTTTACAAAGACTTAGAAATTTTAATAGTTGAACTTTTTCCCAGTCTTGTATGTAAGGAACTCAGAGGGCTTCACTCTACCCTAACACAAATAAAAAGATGCACAAACTTAAATATCAAAAATTCTTATAGTGTTTTTCAGAGAGATAGGGTTACAGAGCACACCATTCTCTCCCAAATTGGAGACAGACAGGTAGATATGAAGAATCAGCTTACCTGAGCATAAAACCAGTACCAGAAGTGTCTGCAAGAATCAGTGGTAAGGCAGAAAAACCTGAGCTGTAATTAATGAAGTGCCAGAGGCATTTTAAAAAAAAATTTATTTATTTATCTATTTATTTATTTATTCATATGTGCATACAATGTTTGGGTCATTTCTTCCCCCCTTCCCCTCTCCCTAACCTCACCTGCTCCCTCTCTTATCTCCCCAACCCCTTGCTACCCGGCAGAAACTATTTTGCCCTTATTCCTAATTTTGTTGAAGAGAGAGTATAAGCAATAATAGGAAGGAATAAGGGTTTTTGCTAGTTGAGATAAGAATAGCTATACAGGGAGTTGACCTGCCTTGCTTTCTTGTACATGTGTGTTACCTTCTAAGTTAATTCTTCTTGAACTAACCTTTTCTCTAGTTCCTGGTCCCCTACTATTGGCCATGCCAGAGGCATTGTATACACAAAACTGAGGGATAAAAATTCCAGGAGCATGTAGTCATGAGGGGTCATTGCAGTTTTTGTAAGTTTTACCTCCAGAAATTCTGGCAGGTCCTCACAGTGAATAGCGGAGAAAAAAATATTGTGAGTTATTGGCAAGGAGGAAGAAAAAAAGTAGTCATTTTCACATATTTCAGAGTTTTCTGTTTTTCCTAAGAAGGACTGCTCTCAGGCAAAACATTTTGCCAAAGTGCAATCTACTGAGATTTTGTGACAGCATCACTTATCACTGAGAAATAAAGTACCTGACTCCAGATAACTTTAACAATCCATAGAAATGACAATAAATACATAATGCTAGCCCCTTTCAGACATTTATACAATTTGGGAGGAGGGTCATGGTGATGTTTAATCTTGCTTGGATTGAGAAATACATAGGAAATTAGTGAAACATAATTCTGAATATGTCCATGAGGATGGTTAGAGAAAGGATTAACTAAGGGGGTAGATTCACCCTAATTATGAGAGACACCTCCCATAGATTGGAAGCCTAAGGAAAAAGATGGCAAAAGGCGACAGGTCCCATGACTTTAAGCAATCTCTCCACCCTACATACTTACAGAGAATAGTTGCATAGCTTTGCTCTACCACAGCCTCTCCACTGCAATGGATCAAACCTCTGAAACCATGAGGAAAAGCAATCTTCCTCTAAGTTGTTTTTGTCAAGTATTTTGTCACCATGACACAGAGGAACAAATTGAGACGTTTACAGTATTGGAACCACAAGCTTATGAGAATCCCCTGACTTACTCACAGGAAAACGAAATATTTCATTCCTCTTTACAATTACTACTGCATCATTAAACACTCACTACCAGTAGTTCATTTTACCCAGCACATCATGTCCATCTTTCAACAAATAAGTTACAAGACATAATAACAGACAAAATAAAACAAGAAAAAATGTTCAATATGACAATGAAGTTGCAATGATTGGATTGAAGACTTAAAATAGAAAAACATACTAACTAGCTACAATGAATATACCAGGGACTTTCATGGAAACAGTAGATAAAATGAAGCTATCATAATGTAAGCACAGACAGAAATTCTAATAGTCAAAAAGTACACTGCCTCAGAAATATAGAATGTCCCCACAGTGTTATTAGTAGTCAGGATACTGTGAAGAAAACAATTGTGAGGTTAAACATATGACAAAGGAAACTTACAACAGTAAATGGTTAAGAAGAAAATGAGATATTAAAAGATTAATAAAATATCCAGGAACTGTGGAACAAAAAGGATGTAATAAACACAAAGACTAACAGAAGATAAAGAAACAGAAGAAGGAAAAGCAGCAGCACTGAAAGAATGAAAAGAATTGACATCATAAGCAAGAGAAGCAGAAAATTTCCCCAAATTAATGTCACACAACATACAAAATATTCTGAAAACTCTGAGAAAATCAACCAGGATAAATGACCAGATTCATTTTGAGGTAAAAATAAACCTGAAATAATATGTAAATTGTCAAAAAGCCAAATATTAAAACAAGTTCTTGAAAAAAAGCCAGGAATGAAACCAGATCAAATATATGATACTTGTAGAGGAGCATACACAAATTGTATACAACGCTGATCATTTATGGTGAAAACCACCACTTTTGTGGCCAGGCTTGGTAGCTCACAGCTATAATCATCAATTGCAAAGCAGAAATGTGAGGAGTATAGTTCAAGTCCAGTCTGGATGAAAGTTTAGTGTTGACCCTATCTCAGAGAATGAGAAGGACAAGGAGGTATCTAGCTGTAATTATAACTATGAGAAAGGCAGAAGTTGGAGGATTGTGGTCCAAGGCTAGCCCTGGGCAAAAAAGGTCATACCCCCCCCCCCATCTAGAAAACAACTGAAGAGAAAAGGCATAAGACATGGCTTACATAGTAGTGTGCTTGCCTAGCATGCGGATGGTCATAAGTTCAAAACCTAGTATGCCACAAAATGAGACAAACATTTTCCTTCTAACTTTTTGAAATGTATAGTATATTGTTCTTATATTAATCACTTTCTTTTTAGTAGCACATCAAAGGTTTTTTGCTATTTTCTATCTGTGACACAGTACCATTATTCAATCTTTCCTCCTTCTTGAATTGCCCTGTTTCTAGTAACCACCATTCTGTCAACTTCTATGAGATCGACTTTTTGTTTGATTCCATGCACAAGTAAGCTCATGTGGTCATTGTCTTTGTATGCTTGAAGGATTTCAGTGAGACTGACATTCTCAATATTGTTTCAGGTGATAACCCTTCTTATATGTCTGTGTCGTCTTACATTGTAGATGTGTATCACACATGCATTTTTTTATCCAGTCACAATTGGTGGACACTTAAGCCAATGACTTTTAGTAGATAAAGCACAAAGGGAACTCTGTACTTTCTACTGAACTTTTTAGTGAACTTAAAATTTTCAAAAGCAAAGGTTAATTTGAAACAATTTGTGAGAAACATTTTTAAATCAATCTATTTTATTCCTTTTAAATTCTTACTTGAAAATTGGAATGAAACTAGCAGTTCCTAGGACCACAGAAGACTACTCATATTTATTTTTGTCTTGACTCCAATTGTGAATGTACAACCATTAGAATGTGTTGTGTACATATTAAAAAGTATTTATGCTTGCATAGAAATGGGATTTGATGTGAGTATATATAGCTATGTGTGTGGAAATTCATATAACAATTGCTTAGCTGAAAACTTTGTTCTATTTCCTAAACATTTCACTCAAAATATTTAAATATATGTTCCTTACACTGTATTTTTATCTAATTTATTGTGATAAAATTTGTTTTTACTGAAGTTGGCTATTAACTATAAGAAAGAAAATTAGCATAGCAATTTGTTTTAACTTCATTATTTCTTCTGGTTTTCTTTTCTTTTTGTGGTTCTGCTTAGAGGTACTAAGTAAAGTAGAAGAAATAAGCAAAAGACAAGAGATTTAATTACTTCTATTTTATTAAGTAGTTGCATGACATATGTTGTCACTGTAGACTGTCATTTATACTCATTTCATGTTCATCTATAAAGTGAGGGAACATTGCACGGGGATTTGTTTCAAACTTGCTAGGATTCAGAACAATGTCAGACTTACTGGAGACCTTGATTTAGTGGGGAAATACACACACACACACACACACACACACACACACACACTCAGACACATACACACACACAAATGGAACTGGACCAGAAAATCTATGGGCTCTGCCTCCCTGCCTCCTTCGTTCTTCAGCTGAAATCCTATTGTCAAAATTGCTCATCTTATCACAGCCTCATCTTAGTGCCAAGCTAAGGAATCAGTGTATTTTCCATGCTTTGTCTATTACTATGTTATTAGAAGGTATATTGTAATAATTTAATGAAAATACAGGCAAATTATTTTCATTTAGCAAAGACAGAAACTGTAATGGAAAATTAACCAATTCCTTAGGTGCCTCATTAGCAAGCAATAATTTCTATATGAGGACTTTTAGCGGTGCTGTCTTCAATTATATTATTACAACTGACCTAAGTCATTGACCATTCTCTTCAATTGATGATTAAAGTAATTTCAAAGTGGACTCATATTATGATTAAACTTTTTTGTTTTGTTGTTCCATTTTACAATTGGACACCATATGTGAAGGAACATATTCAATTTTAAAAAACCTGTTTGTCTGCAATTCAAGCCAAATGAAATTCTCTCTAATTGCTTCAAACTATTCTACAATAAGAGGCTTTAAAATGGTAGTCTCAATGTGTTGAATGTTAAAAGTTAAATGAAATTTTATTGTATCATACATCTATACTTTAATCATTATCCCTTGATATTTACAAGAACCAAACACAATTAACCCTAAAACAGAATCTCAGGTTGGAAGAAAAGAATCATTAAAAATGTTGGTATTAGAAACAGTAAATCAAAGCTAATGAAGCAACATTAGCACTTTTATGTGGTAGGTTCTAATTAGACAGTCTGTTAATGAAATTGGGGCATTTACTTAATTACTGTGAACAATTATTTTCAAATTAAGGATGGCAATTAAATAGCATGATTAAGCTCAGAATAGTGGATTTAGGTAGAGATATGCTCACTATTTTTCATGATGTATTATGTATGGCAGTTTAAACACTGAGTATCTACTGATTAACACATATAAATGGCATGTAATACTTCTTGATCTTGGTGACATATGCAAAGAAATTCCTTACTGCCTTAAATACTTGCCTGCACAGTCACTTATAACTACTGGAACCCAAACCAAAAATCTGCCCCACTTAACATAAATAGATTTTTTTCTTTCCCATAAATGTCAGACTTCCTGAAATATGCTTGTACATTTACAAGTTCCTCTGGCTCCTTTCACATTCAGCAGACTTACTCCTGCTCTTAGTCTTCAATCCTATCACAAATAAAAATAATTATTATCAAATGAAGTTTCAAACTGGTTTCACATTAGTATTTGATCCTGATTTATAATGATTTCAAAAGAAAATATTGCTATTTCTATTTTTGAGGAAAAACTGAGTTACAGAAAGTTGGATGTTTTTAAACTTCTCAAAGGCACATCATGGATAAATAGCACATCCAGTTCACTTACAGCAATTCTCATGTATCTTCTGTGAAAATATGGTTTTATATCTTTATATCTACTAATACCATGCTTTCTAATTGAAATGCAAATTTTTAAATAATCCCCATTGTATTGGATTTCTTAGTTTCTGAAACTATTGGCAAATTGTCAACCCTCTCAACCTTATGGATGTCAAATAATATTTTCCCACTTTTGTCTGTTTCTTTCATATCATCTGCTTTCACTTCTTTTCAAGTTTCCTTCTTCATTTTACCTTTTTAGTTTGACAATGTCCTCTGAAAGTTCATATTTTCTTCAGATGATTTCTATCAGATGATTTCATCATAGGCTTTTTTAGATGAAATTTGATTTGTAGGCACATTTTTTCTTATCTGATGACCACTCACAGGAAGTTAATCACAGCAAAATTATCAGTACTTTTGGGTACCTTTTATTTTCATTGCTCCTCTGCATTTAACTTTTGTTAGAGAATGCATCATCTCTTGCTCAGTCTGGTGCCTTACTTTCTAACCAGCTCACTTTCACCTCGTTTTCTCCCCTAGCCTATGAAATATCTCTCTTAACACTGATTTCCCTGCTGATTTTGAATAAGACATACTAACTTTCTTAACCATCCTATGATTTCCTCATTCTTTTTCATATGTATCAGTTACTTTCCATTCTTTTCTGCCTAGTAAAGTTCTATGTTTCTGTTTTAGTCCATTAATGCTGCTACAAAAAATACCTTATACTGGCTAATTTGTAAATCATGTAAATTCCTTTCTCATGGTTCTGGTGGCTGGGAAGTCCAAAATCAAGACACTTGGTGAGGTGATTCAATGTGGGAGTTGTTCCTGCTTCTAATAGGTGATGTCTCCTCTGTATTCTTAAATGGTGGAAATAGCGAAACTCCCTTAGAGTACCATTTCTAAGAGAACTCACTCCGCTCATGGGGATTGGATTCTTTATGATACAATCACATTTTTGAAGACAAGATGTCCCTGTGTATCCCTGGCTGGACTTGGACTAGTGACCTTAATGCCTCAGTTTCCTAAGTGCTGAGATTACAGGTATGCCCCACCATACTGAGAGGCACAATTATATTCTAAAGACTCATCTCACTGGGTGTTAGGATCCAAGCTATGAATTTTGGGAGAATCTTAACATTCTGACTACAGCAATATCCTTTAGTAACTGATGTTTTTGGGGTGTCAAGTTTGAAAGCCAGTATAGTCTCTTCTCTCTCTCTCTCTCTTTTATCTTACTAGTTGACTTCAATTCTATATATTCCATTATTTCTGAATCTGTGACATTCCTCTCATACCCAGGTTCTTACAAAGGTGTTTCCCTGGGTTCAAAGTTCTAAAGTTGGTAATTACATTTATTTATATTTATTTCTTTAATAAATAAATTGGAGGTCGTGTATAGCTTAGCTGTAGAGTACTTGGCTAGCATGTTAGGGTCCTGGCTTTCATCCCCAGCACCAATAGGAAGAAGAAGAAGAAAAAGAAGGAGGAGGAGGAAGAAGAAGATGAAGAAAAAGAAGAAGAAGAAGAAGAGGAGGAGGAGGAGGAGGAAAAAGAAGAAACATTTTTGGTGGTACTGCAGGTTGAACTCAGAACCTTGAGTTTCTAGGTAGGCGCTCTACCACTTGAGCCATGCCCCCAGTCCATTTTGTTTTAGCTATTTTTTGGTTTGGTTTTTGTGTTAATGTTCAGAGAGTTCCAGAAACCTCCTTTTTTATGTTTTCTGTGTAGTATTAATGACAGGTGAACACTATCACAGCAGCTATTGGTTTAGACGGGATCTAACAAACTTTTTAATCTAAGCTGTCCTCAAACCATGACCCTCCTGTTCTCTGCCTCTTAAGTTATTAGATGTATAGCCATAAGCCACAATGCCTGGCTCTAATAATAAATAATTTATTAAATGCTCTACATGTATTCCATTTTAAAATACAATGTATAAAATGTGCACTATTATTAACTGAATTTATACAAGTGTTTACTTCAGATGAACTTATTTAAGACTCACCAAAAAATTCATCTGAGCTGTTTTCTTTGTATATCAATCTTCACTATATATTTTTTATTTTTGACTTTCATTTTAATATGTTTCTTTCCAAATAGAACTCTTAGTTGAAGACATCAAACATAAGCAACGATTATGTTGAGCTACAATTAGTCAATAACAAGTATGAAATAGATCACTCTCATTGCATCTGTGTCTGGCACACTATTACTTAGTCCATATACATCAAATTAACTTGATTCAACTTCTAAAACCAGTTCCAGTGCTACAAACATGCAATAGTGATTACATTGAAGTTTTAATTTTGTATTTCTTGGGTAAAAATACATGCAAATATAATATTTTAATAAAGTATTTTTGCTTTTAAATAATAACCTAGCACCCTTTGTACTATCTCGTTACTTATAAGCAAACTGTGAATGTTATTAAGATAACCACTTATTTACATAAGCCAAAAAGTGCATGAAAACCAAGAAACAATTTATGAAAGTATTTTATCTGTGTTAGTATAAAATACAATTGTCTTCCAATCAACTTTTTAGTATATATCTAGTATTAAACCCCTCAAAAATAACTTGTATACAATATGTTGTCTATTACCATATTATATTTATAGTTTTCTAGAACACCATCTCTGTGCTTTTTGGTTGAATAGATTAAATGCAAAAATTTGCCTATTTAAGATACTTTAAATGTATTTAAAGAGATTATTTCATGGTGATGTAAAACATGTAAAACATGTTTGCAATGAAATCCTTATTTTTAAAATCTTTCTGTATTGGGCCTTGAAGTACAGCTCAATGGTACAGACCTTGCCTAGCATGTAGAAAGACATGGGTTCAATTGTGAGCACTAGAAAAAAAATTCTTTGTAATTTACAAAGTGCTACATAAAATGATAAGAATTTTTAAATACCTAAGATAATTTATATATTTATGTTGTTCTCTTAAAGAAGTGTTCCAGCCAAAACTACAAATTGCTGAATTACTCCAAAGATCCAAGCCCTATCGTGCCTTAGGGCTTTCAATGATTATATTCCCTGTGATTTGAAAACTCTCCTCTATCTTGTTTTCAGTCTTCACCCATGTGATTTCTACTTATTTAGTCTAAAAGCAAATATCGCTTGCCTCAAGCATTCCATGGTTCATTCATGTGAGTAGGTCAGAGTGTATTTGCCCATAGGCACCTTGAACTTCTCTTTTAAATACACATGGAATTACTTGTTACCCATCTGATTTTCTGAAAAAAATATAGGCACCAAAAATTCAAAGAACTTCTGTGCTTTTTTTTTCTATGTATACCAATCATCTCACAACCATTTTTGTGTGAATAAGAATGTGGACTTCAAATTTGTATTCCTTTTTTCTAGTTTGTTCCTCTCAAATTCTTTACTGAACCCATTATATTTATCTACTAAAAGTATTAATTGTTTATTTCATATATCCATCTCCCATAGGCACAACATCCCATTTTGTTTGTTTAACATTCACTATGATTTTCTTACTAGAGAATATATTCTGAATTCATACCAGCAAGTGTTTTTATTGGATAAGCTAGAATGGGACCAGGTTATATTCTGACTACTTTGAATAACATTAACCTAGAGAATAACATCTGAGTTCCTCTAAAAGATGTTGAATGCACTCTCATCCATTTTCTTACCTGTCACTCCTTTTTCATTTGTCACTGTACACAATTGACAACTGTCTATAGTTCTCCATAAACATTGCACAGTTTCATGTTTCACTGTTCTTTAGTATCCTTTCTTTACAGAAATAGAAATTTATTTAAAAATTGACAGAGAATTTTAAGCAAAACTTGTTACCATTTTCAAATTTATTCTCACAGGAAGCTTCCACTTTAAAAATGGTAAAGAGAATGCCCTGTGCAAATACTATGTGTGCGAGTTTTACATAGGCTTACTGTGTCAGGTCAAATCCCTCACTTGTTTGACTGAGGTAGTTATTCTCATCACATGAATTTTAGAATGCATTCCATTTTCCAGAATAAATTACCTGACATGATAAACTTCTTAGTTTGGTATTTCTCTGTACTCACCATCTTAGTAAGCATTATTTGTTTTCTTATGTCTGTTTCAAGTAAAATATTTCTATAATTAAGGAACTATGTATTTTTAAATTTAACTTTAACTAGTACATCAAAACAAAATCATACATGTTAACAAGATCACACATAACACTTCCATAAATGTATGCATTATATAATGTTTAAATCATGTTAAATATACTGATAATTTATGTTAAGAGTTCTCAAAACCTTTTCTACTAGCTTTTTGAAAGGTGTACTTTAGGGGTATGTAGTTATCCTACCAAGCTACAGCACACTAGAACTTCTTGCTCATACCTAATCATAACTTAATAACCACTGATAAACCTTTGTCCATCCCCACCCTCAACGCCCTAGCATCCTGGTCTTTGGAAATCACCATTCTATGCTCAACCTCGACGACCCCATCTTTTTACATTCCAACTACAAGTTAGCTCATGTGTTAATCCTCTTTCTATGCCTGCCTTATTTCATTTGGCATAGTAATCTTCAGTTCCATTAAAGTTGTCAGAAATGACAGGATTTCATACTTTTTATAGCTGAATACAGTTCACTTGTATATAAGCACAACACTTTCTTTATGGACACTTGTGTTGTTTCCATTGTTGTCTACTGTGACTAGTAGCTGTGAAGATGTCTCTTCAACATTTCTTTCATTTCTTTTTGATGTACATCCAGGAGTGGGATTGAAGAATCATATAGTAGTTCAATTTTTAATTTTTTGAGGAACAGCCACAATGTTTGCCATAACAACAACTTAATTATACTCATTGTATATTAATATTAACAGTGCACAGGGGTTTTCTTCCCTTCATACCCAAACTAAAACTTTCATATCTTTGATAACAATAAACCTAATAATTAAGAGATGCTGTATCATTGTGGTTTTGATTCTCATGTTCCTAATGATTAATGGTCATGGTAGTTTTTCACGTATCTGTTAGTCATTTGTATGTGTTTTTTAGAGAAATGCCTACTTAAGTTCTTTCCATATTTGTAGGGTTTTATTTACCACTATTAATTCATTTCATTTCTTTAAATATTATGTACATTTACTCTTTATCAGATATACAGTTTCCAATTGTTTTCTCCTCTACTATAGCTCCTTTTTTCACTCTGTTGATTATTTCCTATGTTTTGTAGAAAAGTTTTAGAATGATAAAATGCACTGTATTAAATTTTGCTTTTGTTGTCTATGCTTTTGGGGCCATATCAAAACAAATCATCACATAGATAAATATCATGAAACTTTTCCCCTATGTTTAAGTTATTTGCTTTCAAAATCTATTACAAAGTTTTAGTAATAAAAGAAGCATGATACCAGCATAAAAACAAGCACTTAGGTAAATGGGACAAAACAGAAATCCCACAAATAAATCTACATGTTGGTTGTCAGTTAATTTACAACAAAGGTATGAAGAATACAGGATGGGGAAGTATTTTTATTCAATGGTGTTGGAAAAATTGTATATCTACATGCAGTAGAATGAAATTAAACCCTTATAACATATGATATAAAACTAGAATGAAAGACCTAAAATTGTAAGACTAGTATTCACATAATTAGTCCCTATAAGGATGTCTTTGTATTAAACAAACAGGCATCATCTGGCAGGACATGGTCTGAATAGATGAGGTATTGTATTGGTGGCTCAGAGGTCAGAAAGTCCATGAGACCAATTCAAAAAGCCAACATATAGTTTCATTTTAGGAAGGTAAAAGAAAATCAAGCAGCCATATGGCAAGCTGTCTATGGAGAGGGAAACCTGTAGGAATTGAAATTCTTGGTTCTACATGTAGTTTCCAAGAGCATCGTTCTGTCAACATGTCAATGAGGACCCTGAGTTTGTGAGGAGAACCACAGTGTGGTCACACAAAGATTTTAGCCATCTGAGTCCCTAAACTGTGGATTCAACCAAGCCATGCCTGGACTCATGACCTACAGAAAGTGTGAGATAATTAATGTATAATCTTAATTGCTAAGTGCATGGAAGTTTATTGAACAGCATTCAAAGAACTGTGGCTTTCTTATATCCTAGAAATCTGGTAAAAACCAGTATTTGCTTCGTACATTCCTCAGGAGTATTAAAGGAGTAAATACACATTAAATTGATCTCAGTAATGCCTGGTCCATATTAAGAACTTGATAAAGACTGGGTCTTGTGATTATATGTGTTCATTATAGGCTTCCTAACATTTGCTTTTATTTCATAATAATTCTAAAAGGGAGCACCAAGCTACACCAGTATTTTACTTTTATAAGAAAATAATTATAACTTCTCATTTCTAATATACTCTGAAGACATTAGGCTACACGGAAAATGTTAAGTACAGAACCTATTTTTGCTTTTTGCAAGCTTTTTGGAACCCTCCAAAGCAAGCACATGCTGAACATGGCCCAATGCAAACTGTGAATTAGGCAAAGCTGCTCCTTTAGCTTCCAGACCTCCGCATTCACATCACTGCATTTTTAGGTTTTTATATAGCTATATTTCCATGCATTTGCATAATTTTAAATACATACATAAATGTGATTAAATATAGATATTTTTATTACAATCTAATTTAGCTTTTTAAAGTTTTGTGCTCATTCTTTCATTTTTTATTGCTTTGACAAATCACCAAAATAACTTCACTCTTCTCAAAAATCATACATTAGACAGACATACATTAAACAATAAAATACAATGTGCATCTTGCTATACACACACATACACACACAAACAAATGCAAACACACAGATACATTGTCCTTGCGTGATTGTACAAATATATTCAAAGAATCCTTGTGAAACATTTTATTAAAAGTTCAATTGTATATGCATACATATGTGGTTATGAATTTATGGGTATATGCAAGGATGTGTGTATATATTTTGCATTTATCACTAAATAATACTTTGTGGAAAAATTTTTATGCAACTTTTATACCTACATTACATACTCCACTTTTATTATATGGTTGCTCTATCTTTTTTTTTTTAATTGTTTTTATATTTATTCATATGTGTACACATTGTTTGGGCCAACTCACCCCCATGTCCCCCTCTTCTATTCTGCCCCCATCTTCTCCCACCATACTCCACTTTCAATATTATCTTTTTCACCCTAAAATATAGACCCCCCCACTCTTCTTGTGATTGGTTTCTTAGACAGTGTGAGGAAGGAAGATGGATAGGGTTGCATCATAGGAAGAAGCAGGAGGGAGCACTGACACTGATGAGTAGAAGACACTGTGAGCAAGTGACTATCAACAGCAGAGCATCAGAGTGTTTTTAATCCACGAGTATGTGTGCTCTGTAGATCGTCAATATACACTAAGTTATGAAATACGTGGTCCTCATAGCCATATAGTAACCATTAATGCCAGTGACTCTTACTGGCAGATCTAGACCCTTCTTGTAATTGAGGCATGGTTTTCTAGCAGCATCAACCATAATGAAAAAATAATTAAGAACAATATTTTTATCGAGGCAAACTAGCAACCTCAAAACTGACACAAAGGGCCAGGCACGTTGCCTCATGGCTATAATCTCACCTACTTGGGAGGAAGAAATCAACAGGATCCCGGTTTAAGTCCAGCTCAGACAAAATGTTCATGAGACCTCATCTTAATAAACATGGGGAAAAGACAGTGCCTAAAACCCAAGAATGGAGACCTGTAACAGATCCTTCCTTACAGCCCTGAGAAGAAACCAGTCATGCTGACATTTGATCTTGGACTTCTACAAGTATGGGAAAATAAGTTTCTATTATGTAACTCACCTAAATTTCAGTACTCTCTTGAGGCATCCCTAATGAATTAGATTCACAATTGTTGGACAATAAGCAGTCAGTTGACCACCTATATCATTAAATAAAATTTTGTTGAAACACAAACATGCCCATTTGTTTGCAATCTATGGCTACTTTTGCACTAAACAGTTCAGTTAGATAGTTGTAAACTGAGACCGTATAGCACACAAAATCTATAAAATGTATCTGTCCTTTTATAGATAAAGTATTTCAACCCCTAATACAGAAGTGTAGTTTTTGGTGATCAGCATACCAACAAGGGAATTCAAAGATAAGATGCATATTTGGATTCAGCAGACACATGCTAGGACAGGAGTCTAGCATTTTTTCCCTAAAACTTTGTCAATTATTAAATATCTTGCACTTTGTGGGCCAACTTGTCTGTGTTACAGCTACTGAAATCAGACTACTACCTTAATACAAAGGCACAACGTTTTTTGCAAAGTAATTGGTGTAGCTAGAATGCAGTAAGATTTTGTTACAAAAGCAAACAGTACTTGACCCAAGTGCTACAGCACATTCTGCCCTAACTGTAACATTCAACAGCTTTCCCCAAGAAGATTGTATTGTGTCTTCCCACTATGGACAAAGAAGCATTTTTCTTTCAAAGAACAGAAACCTAATTCTGGTATGAATTTTTCTCTTTTCCATACATTTCTTCTGCCAACCCCATCATTTGTGGATTTATATCATCATTTTTGGATTTATATCATCATTTGTGGCATTACTACAGTATTTCACTCAACATCATCCTTAGCAGTTATCAAATTAGAGTAAAGGTAATGAGACCGTAGCTTGATGCCTACAGAATTGACTGCTATGCCACATTCTCCATTAAACAAAAACATGTTTTCTGGCTTAAAAAACCATTTTTTTCCTATATCACAGACTGGCCAACCAATTAGGGATCTGAAAATCTTTGTTGCTCTTGGTTGGTTTTAACAAGACTCCAGTGTAAGACTGTCCATGTATCTTATCTTAACCTCCAAATTGAAGAAACTGAAGTTATTTTATGCATGATATTCTCATTGCAAGAATATAAGAAATGGAAAGGGCACACAAAATGTCTCTTAAATTCTCTGTTATGATGAGAACTTGTACAGTCACTTTTGTTCATATTCTATTCATAAAAACAAAACTCTGGGTTAACCTGATGTCAGACTGATAGAAAAGTATGACTATGGGTACGAGGAGATAGTTAGGAAGAGAGAACTTTGAATATTTGTTGAAATAGTTAGGACACCAGGTGTCTTCTGTAAACATAGTTATAGATCTGAGGTATATAATCCTGTGGGTTTGAGTACTAGAGTATGTGAAATATTATCTAAGTATGCACAATTTTGCCAGTCTCCCTACAACAAAAATGTGTGGATCAGAAAAAAAAACAAAAAGCAAGAGTCAGAAGTGACTACTCTCCCCATGTCACTAAAGAACACAATTTAAGAATCTTTGCTTATTCTCATTAAACCTAGTGGTCAGTTCGTGAAAACTGGTGCCAAAGAAAAGATAACCTTCACCGAGCAACTCAGTCAGGATTCCCATGAATTATATGTGGAGACTCTCACCTGGCCATTTTGGGTTCTTTGCACCATATAGCACAAAGAAGATGATTGCTCAGTAATCTAGTGAGCTTAATGGTACTTGTTTAGTGAAATTTTGGTTATGGCATATGTTAGGGACCCAAAAGATAAGATGAAACAAGATACATTAACTGAAGTTTATCTTAGTGTTGCTATCATACAATAGTCTTAGTCAGTAAAAGTCATAGCTACTCAGTAAAGAGAAGATCATCAAATGCTAGGTACCTGCAGGCATAAAGAATTACATACCCACACAGCCATGAAACTGACCCAAGATAAAAGAAACATAGGATAAATGGGTGGTGAGAGTGAGTCTGCTGTGTCTAAGATTTATGCACTAGAAAGTGGATTACAACAGTTATGCTTTAAATGTTATTAGTTATACCATGATTTACTCGCATTTCTTATTTCTCATGGTGATATGGAAGGTGATGAAACTTCAACTATCCTACATGTTTGACAATCTAAAGTTTTTTTCTATCAGTTAAATATTCTTTGTTAATCTATACATTTGCTCCTTGTGGAAGTATATTTTTTAAAAAATTGTAGCATTAGACCACCATTCTTTGCTTATAGTATTTCAAGAAAAACTGTCAAATTTGTTGGGAATGTAATTACCTGAGATGGAGAAGAACTGCCTAAAGCAGTCTGGACATTGTTCCTGACCATCCTAGAGAATGCACCATCTTGAAATGGTGGGGAACTTCCCAGGATTTCATGAACTATAGTCTTCCTCTCCTTTGGAAGAAAATTGTCCTTTGATGTTTTGCCCAATGAGTCACATTGTCTCTGAGGTGTAAAAGCCAGTGCTGTTTTGTGGTTCCTAGATATAGTGAAACTGAAACACATGCATAGTCAATAGTCAATCCGCCCTACCCAGCTTTCTTGAGTCTTGGGGAACTGGCTTACCATGTATCCTGGGCTTGTGTCCTTTGTTGCCTATTTGTACCTGATAATCCTGATTCACATAATTTGTTGTGTATAGAATACTTTGTTTCTCACCAGGCTCCTGCATAGGTTAACCAGTGCATGGTGATACTGCTTATAGCTAAAAATCTATCACCCCCAAAATGAAATGTATATTCATCATAATTATTTTCAGTATTAATGAGTTTTGTGTATTAGATAGTAGTTAAAGTCCATAGTCAAATATAAGAAGCAAGTGTCAATTGTATTTTTTTTTGGTGATGCTAATTGAAGTTTAAATGAATGTCTGTCTTATATATTCTGTGTTCCATCTCTTGCTTCTATCACTGTATTCTTAGGCAAATGAGTAGGCGCTGATTTATCAGTTGGGAAACCTGAGGTTTACTATTATCTTGAACCTTCAATAACTGTACTTTTATTCAAACCAGTTAGTTATACCAAAGTTCATTTTACTACTCTACAAAATGAAAGAACTTTTAAATTAACTCCATTGCAATTCTTAGATGATCTCTAATGAACGAGTTCCCTTAATGATATCTTGATTTTATTTTTGCTGTGTAATTATATGACAATACTTGAAATAATGAGTATTGATTTAATTTACATGTGTAAAGAAATAGTTTTTAAATTTTGTCATCAAAAGTCATGGAGATGTTTTCACCAGTGAAACTTAATTACAGATGCCAAATTCACAATGTGAAATTAAATACTATATTTATTATTGAATAAAATACCCTTTGAAAAGTCTGTAAATTATACACACATAAACATGAAAAAGTTTTAAATATTTTCTAGTATGAAGACTTTAACACAGGTAATACTTGTTAAATACATATTGATTTTAAAAATAATAGTAATTTACCTAATTATTTATTATATCCATTTCTTTACAGTTTTAAATCATCTATTTTCTATAGAACAAATAAATGCTGTGGATCTTAAGTTCTTCCCATGTAGAAGAGACCACATTCAAAGAAATATCAGATATAAGAATGAGACCTGAGAAGATTAATATAAAAACAAATCCCAAATACCAATTTCTGAGTCAAAGTCACTTAGAAAAGGATTATTTTAAAAGCCACTGAAGCAGAGGAAAGGGCCAGGGGCCGTCATTCTCTGAGGATCAGATTCATTTATTTCAAGGGCTTTTTTTGAGCAATAAAGTGTATCTGTCTAATAAAAACACAAGTAATTCTTGGCCTAGGAAAGTACTTCTGTCCCCAAAAGCTTTTCTTTAACCCTGTCATCAAACCAACACCACAAACCCCATTGTTATGACTTTCTCATTCTTTCTCTCAAGCCCTTGTTCTACTAATCCTGTTCCCCCCATACTATTTTACATTATAGATTTTGTGGTTTATTTCTTTGTGGGTAGATTTTGCTTCTTCCATATTCCTATCTGTCAGGAACTTATTATAACAAACACTGGCTGTCATAAGGTTGAAGAAATAGATACCTGTCTTATCTCCCAATTGTCTTTCATTTGTTGCATATATTTTTGTAATTCCAGAGCACCTTTCAAATACTTGTTAATTCCATATAAAAGAAGCAATGTATTTCAAATCTTAAGAAAACACACAGAAAAATAGCTAAGATGGAAATTAATCACATAAGAGCAATCATTTAGACATGGACATAATTCAGTTTAGATGAAAATAAGTCACTAGCTTCTATGGGTCTGATAGAACTTTGAATAAATTCTTTCTCTTATCCTATGTCTTCTAGCCAAAATGTTAAAAAAATAAGAACAAAAGCTGTAGGCATAAAATATTCTCAAGAGAGTTGTTGACTAGTCCTTCTACTACCAAGAGGAGATAGAAGTTAAGCAAGAAGAAGAGGAGGTCCTAAAAGTAGTACTGTCCCTCACCAAAGGCAACAGTGAATCTGACATTGATTGTAGACTCTGATTTTGCCTTCCTGGGGAGCTCTTACCCCCTCCTCACACATTTAGCACAGAAATACAAATACATAGCTTGTAATCACAGTTACTCAGGGAAGGGGCGGAGACAAGATGATCTTAAGTTTAAGGCCAACCTGGGAGCACTATAAACAAGTATGTGGTAGAGTACCTGCCTAGAAGGGTCAAGTGCCTGAGGTCAATTCTCAGTACCTCCTCTTCCCCCAAAGTAGATAGGCACACACACACACACATACACACACACACACACACACACACACACACACACACACAGTAATATACAGGAGTCTATGCTCTGGGAACATGCACATCCAAAGCTTGGTTGCCATGCAAACATCACTGCAGTTGAGAAATGTAAAAAATTCTCTTGGTTGATCATAACTGAAAGGGCATAACCTTCCTTTTGTCACAATTTTGTGCTCTTATTCTCTTTCCTTGAAATGGCTGTATTTCATTTTTAAAGCTAAACATGCCTTTACTGACTTTAACAAACAGGAATTTCTTTCTTAAGGACTCAGGACCATGTCTTTGAAATAAAATAATTAAGGGACACAACACTCCAAATTCTAAGTTTGTATGAGAAAACAAGGCCAAAGACCTACCTTTGGAGGTCAACATGCAAAACTACTTATGTTCCACCTCTATGGAGCAGGAGAATTCAAAAACTGAATTTATCCTTTTATTCTCAAATTCCTATAAAAGCCTAAAGGTGGGAGGAGAAAGTTCTTGTGAGATACTTGTTTGGATGTTGGCTGATCCTTTACTTGAGGTAAGAAAAAACTTTGCAATCAAATTCTTTTTGAAATTTTTGAATGGTGGAGTTAAAGGGGAATGGTATATGAGAAAAATCTGAGACCTCAGGAAGAAATGGAAGAAAGTATAGATTAACGGAATGGAAGTGTTTCTAAAGATTAACAAGTGAATAGAAAGGGAAACTGAGTGACTATATGCTACTTTACACCATCTGTTGCTCTATACTTTGTTTTGTCTCCCTGAAGGAATAGTTCTCATGAAAAGGGTGAGAGCAAAATATATTCAGTTTATAATCTTGTTCTAATTTATAGTTTTTTCATGTCTAGACATGTAGTTTAAGAGATTCAATGTGTACTATTACAGAGCAAAAAACAACAGAGTTGTTTAAGAGAATCATTTGCAGACATGGGGCAGTTGTCACAGTCTGAATTCAATTCTGGCACATTGCTCCTCATGCCAAGTTTACTTCCCCAGGGAGAATTAGATGGAAGGGAAACAGTAGGGAGGGAGCTTTTGAAGGACCTCGAAGATTATTCCCGGAAGCTGTGGATCTATGTGGTAGAGAAAGGTCTTAACTATTTGTTTGGAGGAGGGACCTTGGTTACTGTGGTACATAGTTGTGAAAGAAAAGGATGACTAAATCCCTGTACCTAAACCTCCATGTCATTCACAATGATACATGAAGGACTTTGAAGAGGACTTGGTTTTTCCAGTATCCATGAATGAAGGAGCCAGGTAGATAGAAGAAGAGAAGGAAGAAAGTGCTGTAATAGTGTTTCCTGGCAAAATGTGAGAAACCCCACTAAAGAAGTGGCTTTATGGCTAGATGGAAGGTTTAAGACAGACATGGTTATACTATATTGAGCATTAGCAATGAAGTGAGCGGGGAAATCTGAATACGACCCAGAAAAAAACCACATATAAACATTGTCTGGAAAATATCTTAATTCCCGAAATCACTAACCGCAAACAGAAAAACTCCTGGTAAGTACAGACACTCTCATCAGTTGGTAGTTATTGTCAGCATAAGAAAATATTCTCCTCCATTATTCCACATTTCCCATATCCTAATATGGAAAATGCTTGACCTAGTGAACACATGAGGCAAGATTCCTCTTTGGGAAGGATACATTCTCGTCTGCCTGCTGTGATCTGGAGTGTGTCCACCACAAACTTTGTGTGTTGACTAGTTTTCATGAATGGAAGAGGCCAGAGACGTTATGCACATGTCAGAATAATGACCGATTAAAAAAATAGAACAGAGAAATTATATAAAACACAGTTAAATTAATAGCCTCTGATAAATTAAACCAATACAAATTCAAATAAGTTGAGATACCTCAGTAAAATGCAAAGTGGTTTACAAATATGTATAAATAATGTCACAGAAAAGAACCATTTGGCACTGTTGCAGGGCATACTTTTTTATTTGAATGAGCATTCCTTTTCTCTAAGCTTCTAATTCTAGGAAAAGTATTTATATTCACTAGAAAATGGTTAGTTTCAAAACAATTTCCTTACAATGGCACTAGAAATACATGTACACCTTCCATTTTAGTATCCATATATATGTTTCTCCGTCTTTCTTTCCTACAATGGAAAGGAATATATTTGCATCCACATATATGACAGCTCCTTTTAAATCCTGCCATTACTCCTAGCTCAAAATGAACAAACTTCAAATCCTAACCTTCTTATTGCTGCCACGCTTTGTCTTTCTTGAATCACTTTTCAAACTAAGATCTCATTTCTGTCAGTAGTAGCACAACAGAATGTCTTTCAATCTCAATAGATAATATACATCCAATATATTCTTTGTCAGATTCAATGTGGTTATACTCTTTCAAACTGACCCTAGCCATAGCCACAATGATATTCAAAAAGAAAAGATTTATTCATACTTACTTTAATAACTTTGACCCAACTTTAATAACAGTATTATCTCACTTAAAAAGGTTCTTACAGCTGGGCAACAGTGGCTCACACCTGTAATCCTAGTTACTCAAGAGGCAGAGATCAGGACTGAGGTTCAAAGCCCACCCAGGCAAATAGTTCTACAAGACCCTATCTCGAAAAATCCTTCACAAAAATAGGGTAGGTGGATTGGCTCAAGGTGAAGGCCCTGAATTCAAACCCTAGTACCAGAAAATAAATAAATAAATAAAGTTCTTATATTCTTCAGTGAGTTTCCTATCTTTGTTATAAATGTCACTTAATTTTGTCTTTTCATTTTAACACAATTTATATTCTATAATGAGTTATCAACAATTGTCATGTTTATCCAATTTATTTCTAATGTATATCTTCTATTATAATTTGTGTAATTTCCCATCTCTTCTATTATTTGCAATAGCACATTCTTCTCTTCTCTGCACCTAAATCCTCATCATCATTCAAAGGAAACAGAAATTTTAATATCTTTATTAAACCTCATCTGACCTCTTGATTCCCTACCAACCTCCTTAGAAACTGATGAAATACTAGTCTACACACAGAAAGGATTTCTCTGGAAAGAATTAATTAATCTTGTATAGGATGAATGAAAAGGCAAAAAAGAGAATCTGAAGTTATCATGGATATAATACCGGTAGGAAGCAGCTACAATTCCTGAGGATGCAGGAAATAAAAGAGGTTAGAGTTATTAAAAGGCCAGGAGAACTGGGACACAGACTTCTCATTACGACCTCACCCCTAGGTCAGCTGTTTCTAGTGTTTATGAATATAGGGTGCAGTACAATAAGACTGGTGTTAGGAGTTTGGAGTAAAAAAAAGAAATTGGACATAACTACATGTGGAACAGTTGTCAGGGGCAGAGTGAAGATCAGTAGTTCGGTTAATACTGAACCAAACTGGGAGCAAAGAATCTTCCGCTTTTTATTTTCATCTCCTGTAGGAGAAAGCTTTCACCAGCGGACAGAAAGAAAATATGATGTAAAGGGTCTGAGGCCTAGGCTTACAATACAGTTCAGGAAGAAAATCTGTAACTCAGAGAATGTGGTTGCATAGCCAGCACACATGTCAAGCTTTAACTATACCAGGAACATTCATGCTTTCTTATGTTTCCTATATATTTGAAATCTTGCTCTTTCTTAGATTCTCCACAGTCAATGTCTTGTGTAGTATTTTGTATAAAGATATCATTTTAGAAATGCTTAAAAAGCTAAAACAATTTATAAAGATGTTTAAATGCTCTATGTTATGCTATCGATAGGCAAATCATAAGGGTCCGGTATATCTTCATGGTGTTTAGTGGATGTTCAAGCTCAATCACTCCCTGAATTAACTGTCCTTGTTATCTATCTAGATTTAGTTCATCAGCATAATGAATGGTTAAGGAGTTGTTTTATCTTTATAATTGTCATCCAGTATAAAATCAACTGAATGACATGTATATCACAGATTAATTCCCTACCATTACTGAAGAAATCTGGGTTTGCCATCTAAATTACTGTCAGCAAATCTTACATTACTGTATATTCAGCACTTTCCAGCCTATTAGCAGTGTATGCTCATAGAAAAAATATATTTTAAGATGCCGTGTTGAATCATATCAGATAATAAAATTATATTAATGTTTTAATGAGAGCCTTAAATGGTTTCATTTCACATTCCTGCTGTCACAATGTCATTGAATCATACTTCAACTTGCTAGATAATGTCATCATTTTATTTTGTCTCCTATGAATAGTACAAAATAAACACTTCTATATTTGGTATACTTTCCCACATCTAAGTCAACAAGCCAAGCTAATAATAGTACTTAATATAATATGCAAATATAAGTAAGTAAAGAGAGGATTGAACATTCTGAAGCAGAAATACTAATGGATTGCATAGAAAGGGTTGGGTTTACATCCAAGAAGGGCCTCCAGACAAAGAAATTTGGACTTCTCTGTCTAAAGAGTAATCCCCATCATTCAATTAAATTCACTAGGGTCTCAAAATATGCAATTAACCACATGAGGGCCTCATTAGCAAATATGAAAGCCAAATTTTCAACATTTCTAGATTTTTCTAAACTTCTCTTATTGTCTTCTGATTGAGTTGTGTTTTTTAGATGCTTTGAATTTAGGCAGGGGCCCAAGATGGTTTTAATCAATATGATATGAGCAGAAATGGATTGCTATATTCTTTCTTCCATTGGATATGATCCATAACTTCTACTTCATCATCCCAGGTAAAAGAGAGAACATGATGACAGTACATAACAGAAATTCAACACAAACTCTGATAGGCATATAGTACAAGACAGAAATTAAATGTTGCCTTATTTATAAGATGGTGGAGATTTTTCTAAATTTCAACAAAATGTACTTATTCTTATTAATGTAATAATGGAAATTCTCAAGGCCTTTGAGAAACAGCTCTAATGAAGACATACTAAAATAAAGGAGAAAAAATAATTTGGAGAAAAACGCTTGTGTGCTTTGAGATTAATACTTTAAAAAACTGTCTCTTAAAATTGTATAACTACAACAAAAGAAGGATAGGCAACAAAATAAGGAATATTGCTACATCTTTAACCTGCGAATAGGCAATACAGTACCTGCAGAGAAAAAATAGTATCTCCTTGAAAATTCAAAATAGAATTAACAGACAAAATATTACAAGCTATAAATAGAGCAATTTCCTATGAACTAAGAAAATTAAGATTTTTTTAAAACATGAGTAAAAGTAAGAATTTAATATTCTCTAACATCTTCATAATGTGAGTTGTAGAATAAAATAAAAATGAAAATGTGAGGAAATGAAAATAAACTAAACAAGAAAAATTTACTAGTTTAGTATAAATTTCCATTTTACAATGAAACGAGTATTCTTAAAAATCAAAATATGCTGAAAAAAATATGCTTACACTCTTACACCAAGAGAAACCTTTATGCAATTTTGAGAGGAAGGAGCATTTGATTGTAAAAAGTTTAGGAATGAAAGCAACATCGTGCTTCTTAAGAAGCTGCACCGCAGAATAACAAAGAAAATAAACTTTCATAGTTCTTTTTATTGTGTATATTTTTTATTATGATATTATTGTTTTACTCATGGTACACCATGAAGTTTGCAGAAGTACTTACAATATATCTTGCCTATTTTTTTATTTTATAATTTTTACATTTACTCACATGTATATACATTGTTTATATTTTCTTTAAATTCACCCCTTCTATCACTCTTCTTTGTTTTTCCTCCTTCCTTATTAGGTCTCATTTTTCCATTTTCATAGATGAGTATATAATATTTCACCATATTCACCCTCATATACCCTTCCTTCTATCCTCCCAACTCCCACTGATACCAGCCTTTCCAGACAGGACCTGCTGTATCTTCCTGTTCTCCATTTTTGAAGAAAAGACATTTTTGTTTCTTTAAGATAGCTACATGGAGAATTTCATTATGACATTTCTATGAATGTAAGAAATGTAACTCGAATTCGTTCATTCTCTCCATTTTCCTCCTTTTTATCTTCGTACCCTTCTTATGGTCATTTCAACAGATTCAAAAGTTCTATATTAATTCCTGCATAAGAAGTACATGAACCCTATTCATCTTCTTTACTTCCTTCTTTTACTCTCTCTATCCTGTTAGTGACCTCAGATTAGCATGACATGTTTTTCATGCTTGTTCTTTGTTTTTTGGCTGTCTTTTGGTAAGTGGAATTTTTGCCTTAGTATTATCCCAAGGTGTATATTGTGCTTAAGTCAATTTAAACCCCATCTATTTCACTTCCTCTCCCTTTCCCCCCCATCCTGTGTTGTTTAATAGTTTTCAGCATGTTTTCTTTTTTCTGGTTTCTAAACAGATTGCTGTATTTCATTATTATTTGCCATCTTCTTTCCTTCTTTTTCTCCTCCCTTGGTCTCCTCTACCAATATATTTTCTGTGTCTTTGTAATATTGCTTGTATTTGGGGAGAACTATATTCCACAGATGAGAGAAAACATGAGGCCTTTGGCTTTCTGAACCTGGTCAGCTTCACTTAAGTTGATGTTCTCCAAGTCCATCCACCTACCTGCAAACAAAAAAAATTTATTCTTCTTTGTGGCTTAATAAGATTCCATTATATATAAATACCACATTTTCTTAATCCATTCATCAGTTTTGGGGCATTTTTGCTGTTTCCATGGCTTAGCTATTGTGAATAGTGCTGCAATAAACATGGGTCTGCAGGTGTTTTGGTTGTAACCTGACTTACATTCCTTCAGGTACATTCTTAGGAACAGAAATTTCTGGGGCATATGGCAGAACTGAGGAGCCTCCGTACTGTTTTCCAAATTTCTGGGTTATATGGCAGAACTGAGGAGCCTCCATACTGTTTTCAACTGAGGTTGTACTAATTTACATTCCCACCAACAGTATATGAGAGTTCCTTTTCCCCTGCATCCTTGCAAACATTTGTTGTTGTTTGTGGGGTTTTTTATTTATTTATTTTCTTTTTAAATACATTATTGTTGTGGTGGGAGTACATTGTGTCATTTACAAAAGGTCTTACAATATATCATAGTTGAATTCACCCCCTCCATCACTGTCCTTTATCCTCTCCTCCCCCATTCCTGGAATAGTTTTAACATGTCTCATTTTTCCATTCTCATACATGAGTACGTAATATTTCCCACTACATTCAGTCTCCTTCACTCTTTCCTTTTATCCTCCCCCTTTACTGGTAAAAACCTACAGATAGGAACTATTTTACCTACTTGTTCTTCATTTTTGAAAAAATGAATTTTTGTTTGTTTAAGATAGCACTACAGGGAGTTTCCTCATGACATTTCTATGTATATTTGTGTTATAACTTGACCTAGTTCATGCCTGTAATTTTCTCCTTTCTACCATGTGTTCTTTTTTTTAATTCATTTATCCACATTGCATACATTGTTTGGGTTATTTCTTCTGTGTTTTTGATGATAGCCATTCTAACAGGGGTGAGGTACAATCTTAATGTGGGTTTTATTTGCATTTCCTTTACAACCAGATGTTGAGCATTTTTCATGTGATTTTTGACATCTTCCTTTGAAAAAGCTCTCTTTGGTTCATTTGCTCATTTCTTCATTGGCTCTTTGGTTTTTTTTGTGGAGCTTAGTTTTTTGAGCTCCCTGTCAATCCCTTGACAGATGTATAGCTGGCAAAGATTTTCTCCCATTCTGTGGACTGCATTTTTTAAAGAGTAGGTTGTTAACAACTAAGAATTTTTTATTTAGTGAAGCCACCAGTCATGTGAAGGTACCAAAAATAGTTTAGCACAATTGTTTCTCTAAACAGATACTTCATAAACTCACATGTGAGCTTTCCCAGGAAGCCACAGAGGAAAGCGTGCCATCAGATTGAGGGAAGAAACTAAGAAAGAAAAATGAATCATCTAATTGGAGACAAATGATCCTTTATAAGAAAAGAGGAAAGGAATGTTTAGAATTCACCCTGTGTGAAAAAAATTCTTGAGTTACTAAAACATCATCAGGAGATGACTTCTACTCTTTCCCTGAAGAGTTTCTCATGGCAGGATCTCCCACATCACAGTTAGTTTGTTTCCTTCAGTGCATCTGGTAAGATTTTTTTTTTTTGCAAAAAAAAAAATCCCTTAATGCTCTGCCTTTGCCCCATATTCATCCCTCTACCCACAACCCACAATTGTCACTTACATAGGTCAGTTTTTAATGATCTCTTCTGTAGAGAAACAAAGCCAGGAAAGGATTACTGAAACAAAAAGAGAACAGGATTACCCTTATTTCCAGTCACCCAGTGAAAAACACTTTTAAATACAGTAAATATATATATATATATATACATATATATATATATGTGTGTGTGTGTGTGTGTGTGTGTGTGTGTATGTGTGTGTTTGTTAAAAAAAAGCAAAAAAAATTCAGAATGAGAGAAAATAAAAGTGTTTAGGAAGAAAACATGTGATTCCAAGAGATGTATCTGTGGACAACACAAAAAGAAGAGAGGAATTGGAGAGGAAAAACAGAGAAAAAAGTTTTACAAATCTAGTAACTTTGGTATCTTAAAACTAATAACAGATTTCTCATCTATGTCAGTGTTTGAAAATTAATTCATAAATACATAAAATTAGGAAGTAAAAATGATACAATTATAAACTTTAATCATGGCAATAAAATCAATAAAAGTCATGTAATCATAACATACTGAATTTTAGCTTTGAATATTTATGATATGACTTAATAGCTGAATAGTGATAATGGTGGACAGTGTTACTTATTGAGGGAATTAGAAAAAAGGAAGTAAAACTTAAGTATTTAAGTAACAGAAGTTTTTTGACATCTTAAACTTCATTCTCTCTCTCTCTCGACATAGCTATATATATTATACAATCAAGTGAAGATAAATAATAATGGTAATGAATTTAGAAGAATAGAAACACATAACACAAGAAGTTACTGTTTTGAATATGATTCTCAATAGAGTCAGTTTACAATTGTGAGAGAGAAGAGGAGTTGATGCTTATAATTTTTGGTTACGAAGTATTTTCTTATTCTTCATATTTTGATTATACATCCATCTGACAGAAATAACGATTACTGAAATAATTAAATCCATGTCTTATATAATTATATTTTTTCTCAATGTATAAACAAATGAGTATCTTTTTATTATTTAGCTTGGGAAGATATTTTGAAAAAAATATGAATCAAAAATTTAAAAAATAGTTATACCAAAAATGAAAAGAATAGCACACTTTTAAATTTTTTCCTGAATATTGTATAGTTTTACTGGCAATGGATTAAAATAAGGAAAATAGGTGAAGGAACGGATATATGAAATTATTGAACATAACTGACAAAAACTTGCATCTGTGTATAGTTTCCATGATTTTATTTACTAATACACAGGCAAAGGTCTAGGAAATATAAGTAGTAACTTTTGGTAAACAAAAATATTATGTACTTTTGGTGTACAACACAATATTTTCTTTTACATTTTATAAACTTATTTATTTTTAGTTCTCTATTTTTTTGGTAGAACTGGAGTTTGAACTCAGGGCCAGTAAATACATTTTTATTAGCACGTATTTGCTATACAAGGGGACTTCATTGTGACACATACATATGGGTTTACAATGTAGCCTGATTAGAGTCTCCACATCCATCACTGTCATCCCTCCCCATCCCTACTTAAAACAATTTGAACTGGCTTCATTTTTCTATTTTCACACAATTATACAAAGTACATGAGCCATATTTGCCTTTCTTCACTCCCTTCATTTACATTCTCCCTCCAATTTCTTCCTCACTCTCCCACAATTAAGAAATGCTTAATCTTCCTGTTCTTCATGTTAAGTGTTTATTAATTGAGACATGATATTTTGATAGTATGCATGCAGTGTGGGATGCTAAATCAAGCTTTTTAACATGTGAATTACTTCACATACTTATTATGTTTTTCTAATAGAAATATGAAATCTATGCTGAGCAATTTTTATTTGTAAAATATCTTATTAAGTTCAAGCCCCATGATATACAATAGGTCTTTTAAACTTATTCCTGCTGTCTAACAGATATTTGTGAGTAATTATCTTCACGTATCCTAGACACTCATAAAAACTCTTTTACTTTCTGTTCCTGAGTTTAACTTTTGTACACCCAAAATATAAATGAGATCCTACAGCGCTACATTTCTGTTCCTGGCTTTTTTCCTAAACCTAATGCCCTCCAGCTTTGTTATAGTTTATATCTTAACTGTTCCTCAAAATCCATGTGGTAAATATTTGGTACCAAGGGTTGTAGTACAGAAAGTTGTGCGACATTTATGAAGTGGGAACTAGCTGATGTCTTTGAGTCACTATAATGTGTCCTCAAAGAGAAGAGTGGGACTCAGCCCCTTTCTCTTCCTCAAAACTGAGGTGATCAGTTTTGCTTCACCACATTCCCACAGCCCCAAAGAAATCTCAAGCACTCATGAGCTGAAAATGATAAACCTATGAGCGAAAATAAATTTCTTCTCCTTACAAGTTCATTGTCTGTACTAGTTTTTATATTAACAGAAAGCTGACTAGCATAAGATTCATTTTCATTTTGCAAATTATAAAAAACTCCTGTTTGTAAAGGATAACTAGTATACCATTGTGTATATATAGTCCATTTTCCTTACCAAAACATGAAAGTGTTTGATGTCCCCACTACAGAGGAACTAATACAGAAACCCTAAAGCAACAGAGGTTAACATGAGAAGGGAATCAGGAATCAGTGTAAAGATCAGTTAGAGATGAATCAACTTGGGTTGTAGCACATTTGTACAAGAAAGCAATGCTAAGAATCTTTCTGTGTAGCTATACTTAACTAACTAGCAAAAATGCTTTGTCTTTCTTATTATGCTTATGTCTTCTATCCATTCATCTGTTGATGGACACTTACATTGTTTTCATATCATGACAATTGTTAATGATGCAGACAATTGTTAATGATGAGAGTGTAGACATCCCTTTGGAATATCAACTTATTGTCCTTTGAATGTATGTCGTGTAGTGGGCTTGGTGCGTCATGAGGTAGTTCAACTTAATTTTGGGAAAGTTATGTACTCTGTTCTATTGTAGCTATACTAATTTACATCCCCACTAATGCTGTGTTATGTTTTCCTTTTCTCTACAACTATTAGCTTTCATCTTTTTTATAATAGTTATTCTAACAACTGTGAGATGATATACAATTGTGTTTCTAATTTGTGTTTTGCTGATGATTACTGATATTGAGTGTATTTTCATACACTTATTGACCATTTGTATATATTCTTTGAGAAATATCTACTTAGGTCTCTTGCCCAGTATTTAATTGGGATTGATATTTTAATTTTGAATTTCTTGAATTTCATGTATAGTTTTAATGTTTACTCCTTATCAGATGTATGGTTTGCACATATTTTATAAGTTATCTCTTCACTTTATGATTGTCGTCTTTTTGGAGAGAAGAAACATGGTTTAAATGTACATGTCTATGCTACTTGTAATCCCATGTGTCTATTGTGGGCTTCATTACCTTTAGTTTATGGTCTTCTCCAAAATATGATTCCACAGACTAATGCCATGGAACTTTCACTCTGTTTTAGAGTATACAGAATTATTAGTCTTTCACTCATTTTGAATTGACTTTCATATAGTGTGAAATAAGGTTCTAATTTCTTTCTTGTACTTGTTGATATCCAGTTTTCCCAGCATCATTTTTTGAACACTCAGCCCTTTCTCTAATGTGTGCTCTTGGCATAGTCGTTGATAATCAATTATTTACGAATGTATGGATTTAAGTGTAGGAACTCTATTTGGTTCCATTCTTTTATTGATCTTTTTTCAGTTGTATTTGTATTTGAACTCAAGAATTTGGACTTGCTCTCTCACCTGAGAGAGGCATGGGCCTATGGTCTTTTTTAATCTTTATTTTTCAGGTAGGATCACATAGTTTGACAAGGGCTAGCCTTGGACCACATTCCTCCCATCTGTGCCTACTGCATAACTGGGATTATAGATGCATGCCATCATGCCACATTATTTTTGACATAAGGTGTACCTTTTTTGTGGGGGGTCTGGGCTGACATTAAATCACGATATTCCTAATCTGCAGCTCTCAAGCAGCTGGGATTACAGATATACTCCACCAGGGCTTACTTTATTTTTGTTGTTTTTATGGGATCTGCTGTTAATTATGTTTGCAAGTATTTGGAGTTGAAGGTTACACTTTTAATTTTATACAGTTTCTGATGTCATGGAGTTGTTTTACAAGGATAACTTACATCTCAGATAGTAATTTAAAAGTATCTTTAAGAGCCAAAAAATAAAACCATAAGAAAAATAAATGAATAAACCTTCACAACATGGAAAATCTGATACTGTCAAAAAAGTATATAATTTCTGGAGGAAACACTGGCTTTAAATGGAGAAAGAGATGTGTCACTTATTACAGAAGAGCAGTTCTGACTAAAGACCCAGATGTACCTTTAACTCTCCCCAGAATTTTCTGGTGTTCTTTATATTTCTAGAAGTTGGAAAATAAAATAAATTTAACCAAGAATAACTATGTTTTCATTCTGTCTAAAAGAAATTAAATTTTACAGAAAAGTAATGTTTAGTAAGTTATTCTTATCCATGTCAATCTTGATAAACATTGTTCAATTCCTTCTGTATTTGTTAATGTTGTTATATCAACAGTGACTGCATTCAGTTTTATAAACATAAAACAACAAATTGTTTCATTAAAACATTCTGTATCACTAAGATTTTTGTCATGTTAAAATTTCTATGCATGTGTGTTCTTATAAACACAAATGTAGTTTACCACTTGCATCCTAGAAATACAATTATAATTTACCAATGTAATACATGATACGTTTTCTCTATAGACCACTCCTCTTTTGCCTATTTTTAACATTATATATGTTAAAGGTGATAATGCTATAATAACACATTTTTTATTTCAAGTAATATTTTCACTGGTCAGCCTGAATGATGACATATTTTGTAATGTGTGTTGGAATAACTGCAATCTGAAAATTAATTGCAATTTGTGCAATGCATATATATATTTTAATGAAAAGAATGTGTAGTTACCTAATGAGCTATGGAACAGTAAAACATCAGTCAGAACCCAACCATGAAAGGTACTTGTTTCCAGTTAAATAATATATGATACTTCCAAGATTCAAAGTTCTAATAGAACATTTGCATGCCATGATATTATAAATAGAATGAGTAAGAATGAATTCTATAAATATGATGGGATAATCACTCCATCAGGTTGTGTTTCATGACAAAGATGATGGCATAGTCACTCTTCTAAATACATTATATTATATAAGATCACTTAGCACCAGACTAGAGAGAACTGACAGGCTGCCACTCTTGAAAGAGTTAAGCTCTCATACTGTGAATGGTTCAGTGGAGCAGGGAGAGTAACTGAGAAAAGTCTCCAGCCAATATCTAACAATAAAAAAAATTACTTCAATAATATCTTAACAGAAATTTACATCCACCAGTACACGTATTAGCATTGAAAAACTTGAGTCTGGGTTAAAATCTCGATCTGGTTAACATTTGCTAGAATTAAGTAGAATTTCTTCTTGAAGGATTGGGAATGTGGGCCCCAATACATCTGGCTGAAGCATGGACACTGATTGTCTCTGTCATAAATTAATGGCATACTTGTTTATAATTTTACTAGTGTTATAATGCAATCTCTATCAACTATTTTAGAAATTCACTAATAATATCAATTATTTTAAGAATATAAGGAAATAGTAATAATAAGGACAATAGAAATCAATAACTTTTGATGAAGAGGATGAAAATAAAAAGCCTGAAGAGCATGACAATAAAAAGCCTAAGACAATTAATTATTTATAAAAGTCTTAGCACAATACCCAGCAGGAAATTTGGAAGCTTTTTGAGACACTCATGTCCTTCAGAAAAATATCAAACTTCAGGACTACATTCATAACTTAATAATAAAAGGAACTATGTTCCAAAGTTTTTAAAATTCTCAACCTAAAGTTGTGTGTTATGGTTAGGTCTAGACCTCATGTCAGAAACAATGAGACCCATAATAACAGAGACATCTTGGTTAATTCATTCAATATCCCCAGATTATCTTGAATCCTCTGAATCTAAAGAACTGTCTTACTCCATTTTGAAGCATAGCAGTACTTGCTTGCTTAAAGAAAGTATAGAAGTCTTCATAATGAAAGTCAAAGTACAGAGTCTTCAATATGTGCCTTCACATACCTTCTGTCCAGAAACTGTAATTTGGGTAAAGCCCAGACGTAACTTGTAAAGAGAAGTGCTGTATTTATAAAGGATGGAGAGACCTCTTTATATATTTCTAAGTATAGATATATAGACATTATGGAATGTATTAGACAGGCAAGGACCTTGGAATAGATTGCATACTCATAAAAAATTTTAAAAACTTGTAGAAATTTTGAAAAGCTAGAAGAAAATACTTTGTATGTATGTATTCACCATAAAGAAATGATAAATTTTTGATGTGATGAACCTAGTTAACTTGATTTAGATATTATAAAATCTGTACATGGATCAAAAAATCACATGGTATCTCTCAATGTACATAATTGTCATTTTCATGTACTACTTAAAAATTGAATTGAAGTAAAAAATAACTTTGATGAAATAATGACTCATACTAAATGAAGTATAAAAACAAATTATTGCACTTTAAAGATTGGAAGTTTGAATCAAAATTTTCATAGAATAAAATATGCCAGATTGATTAAAGTGCATAAGGTTAGATCATCCATCAGTGTACTATGTCCCAAAGTAAGGTCTATAGAAATTCTAGTGACAAGGTGATAATATATTGAGATGTTTCTCAGCATTTTTTCAAAGTTCACTTATCAGTGTTCTACTGTAATTCTTGCCATTAAGGTACATGCTGTAAATTCTATATTTATATATCCATATTTATACCTCTATCTCATTTTCTTTAAGTAACATTATGCTCTATTTGCACTTAATCAAACCTGACACCATTTGAGAATGTTTTACAGATGGTGATGAAGATGTTGCAACACTGAAATTACAAAGGGTAGATGGTAAGATTTAAGCAACACAATCAAGATACCTTAACCGCAACTGGCAAGACAGCTCATGGTATCTGATCGTGGTGATAAGATTAATTAAAAAACAACATTCCTTGGAAAAAATAGATGGTCATCCAACAAGGAAACTGGTCAACAAAACATCAGTGATGAAGTGAGTGTATAGGCCAATAACATTAAAAAAAGTTTCAATCTCTTCATCAGTTTCCATAAAGGAGACAATTTTTAGGCTGGTGATCCACTGTTTCCTAAAAAACAATAACTGTACAATTTAATGGAAACTTCATATAGAGATGGTTTTCTAAGTTCTTTACCAATGGGATCTAAGATTATTTTCTTATGAAAACTTCTAAAACTAATGTGAGGTGGAATAAAATTTGCCAGGTTTGAGTAAGACCTAGATTAGGAAATTTCTCTGAGTCAAGCATGAGTGATAATAAAATGGGGAAATATGCTGTGTGGGATTTGAGTGATTACAACATCTAAGCAAACTGTAGAAGTTTATACTACCATAATAATTCAGTTAAGTTGACACATAAAGTATTAACCATCACAATATCACATCCCAATTTCCTTTTGTGCTGTCTGGCTACATACCAAGATCTGTATGTGTGTTTGCAAAGAGCACTCCTCATATCCTTCCTCCAGGCTAATCTTGTTATAAGACTCTGATCTAAAGGAAGCCCACTTGCAGTAGCCAATAAGACCAGCTGGGGAAGATATTATGAGCAGGATGAGTACCTGCTAGCATGTCTTTTGCCCTAAATGTGCATTATTATTAGAGCTATGTAACACATATATGTTATAAGAACCATTCACATATTAGCTTAAATCTTATAATACATATCTGCAGGCATAATATATATGTATTTAAAATATATACAAGTATATGTACACATATATGTACATATATATGCACATATACACATATGTATACCCAAATAAATATTGGCTAGCTGTGGAGGCACACACTTTAATTCAAGCTCATGGGAAGTAGAGAAGGAGACTTTTGAGTTTGAGGCCAGCATGGGCTACATAGAGATTTCTAGGACTATACTACACAATAAAATACTGTGTCAAAAAAAAGGTGTATAACACAAATACTAATGAAATCAAATGGATCATTAGAGAGTACTTTAAAAACTTACACTCAAGTAAACTGGAAAATCTACACAAAATGGATAAATTTCTAGATGTATATAACCAACAAAAATTGAAGTGAGAAGTTATTGAAAACCTAAATAGATACATTTCAAGCAATGATATTGAGGCAGTAATAAAAAATCTCCCTACAAGGAAGACCCCAGGACCTGATGGACTCACAGTCAAATTTTATTAAACCTTTAAACACAAATTAATACCAACATTCCTCAAACTTTTCCAGGAAATAGAAAGGGAAGGAATACTACCAAACTCATTCTATGAAGCCAGCATTTCACTTATTCCAAAACCCAATAAAGATGCAACCAAAAAGGAAAATTACAGATCAATATCTTTAATAAGTACAAGCACAAAGATTCTCAACAAAATCCTGGCCAACAGAATACAACATCACATCAAAAAGATATTACACCATGACCAAATTGGTTTCATTCCAGGGATGTAAGGATGGTTCAAAGAAAAATCTATAAATGTACTGCAGCATATAAACAAAAGGAAAGACAATAACCAAATGACCATCTCAATAGATGCAGAAAATGCCTTTGATAAAATTCAACAACATTTTATTATAAAAGCATAGAAGAAACTAAGAATAGAAGGAATGTTCTTCAACATAATAAAGGCTACATATGACAAACATATAGCCAACATTATACTAAATGAAGAACAACTGAAACCATTCCCACTAAAGTTTGAAATGAGACAAGGATGCCTGCTTTCCCCAATCCTGTTCTCTATAGTTTTCAAATTCCTAGCCAGATCAATAAGACAAGAAATAAAAGGAATTCAAATAGGAAAGAAAGAAGTCAGACTATCCCTATTTGCAGATGACATGATCCTATATCTAAAAGGATCTAAACACTCTATCAAAAAATTATTAGAAATCATAAACTCTATCAAAAAATTATTAACACTCTATCAAAAAAACACTATGAAAAAATTATTAGAAATCATAAACTCTATTGAAAAGTAGTAGGAAACAAAATTAAGATACAGAAATTGGTAGCTTTCCTGTATACCAATGATGAACAGACTGAGAAAGAAATCAGGGATACAATCCCATTTACAATAGCCCCCCCAGAAATAAAGTACTTTAGAATAAATTTAATGGAGGAAACCGAGGAAATTTTCAATGAAATCTATAAACCACTAAGAGAGAAATTGAAGAAAACATCAGAAGATGGAAAGAACTCCCATGTTTATGGATTGGTAGAATCAACATTGTGAAAACAGTCATATTACCAAAAGAAATCTACATGCTCAACACAATACCTATCAAAATTCTGATGACCTTCTGCACAGGAAAAGGAAAAATACATCCTGAAATACACAGAGAAACACAAAAGACTTCAAATAGCCAAAGAAATTCTGAACTAAAGTCCAATTCTGGAGGCATCATAATAACCAACTTCAAACAGTACTACAGAGCCATAACAATAAAAACAAACAACATGGTATTGGCACAAAAACAGACAGGTAGACCGATGAGTTGGAATAAAAAACATAGACATAAACCCATGCATCTACAAGAAACTGGTCTTCAACAAAAGAGCCCAAAACACATAATGGAGAAAAGATAGCCTCTTCAACAAATGTTGGTGGGAAAACTGGAAAACCACATATGGAAGACTGAAAGTAGATCTGTGACTTTTACCCTGTACCAAAATCAACTCAAGTGTATCAAAGACCTTAATATAAGGCCTGACACAATGAAACAACTCCAGGATGAAGGAGGAAATACACGGGAACAAAGTGGTAGACGGAACAACTTCCTAAACAGAACTCAAAAGGCTCAGCATCTGAGAGACAGAATGAATAAATGGGTCTGCATCAAACTAAAGAGCTTCTGCCCAACAAAGGAAAGTGACCAGACTCAAGAGACAGCCCACAGAATGGGAGAAAACCTTTCCAGCTACTCATCCAATAAGGGACTAATATCCAGAATCTCCAAAAAAAAAAAAACCCCAAAGAATCAAAATTCCAATGAAGAAATGAGAACATGAATTAAACAAGGAACTACAAAAAGAAAAGGTACAAATGGCCAGTAAATATGTGAAGAATTATTAAGCTTCCCAAGTTATAAAAGACATGCAAATCTACACTCAGATTGCATCTTACCCAATTTAGAATGGCCATAATTACAGGCAACAACAACAAATGCTGGTGAGAATGAGCAAAGCAGGAACCATTATACATTGTTTGTGGGAATGCAAATTAGTACAACCACTATGGAAAGCAGAATGGAGATTCCTCAAAAAACTAGAGATAGAACTTCATATCATCTATTGATACTGCTCCTGGGCATCTAATCAAAGGAATGTAAATCAGCATACAATAGAGACACCTGAACACATATGTTCATGCAGCACTATTCACAATAGCCTAGCTATGGAAACAATCCATGTGCCCTACAACAGATGAATGAATCAAGAAACTGTGGTATATATACAAAATTGAATTTTACTCAGCCATATATCATCAAAAATCACATGTGGTTTGAAGGTAAATGGATGCAATTGGAGGACATCATGTTTAGTGAAGTTAGCCAGGATCAGAAACACAAAGGGTGATGTTTTCTCTCATACTTGTAAGATACATCCAAAAGATAAACATGTACACAAAAATAAGTATGATCACATTCAAACTCATATGTAGGACATGCTAGTAATAGTGGAACTAATCTATGGAATTAGGGGAGACGTTTGTGAAGGTAGAAGATATAAGAATGTGTATTGAGAACTGTTGAAAAGGAGTGGTGGGAGGTAAGGGGTAAGGGAAAGTAATGGAAGGGGTTGAACATAGCAAAATAACGTATATACACCTCAGAGATACACAGAGAAAGCCAATTGAACATCAACTAAACATTAATAATAAAAAACAGGACTATATAATAGGTACAGGGTGTGTCTGGGAGTGGTACTAGTGGGAGGGGGAGGGTGAATTAAGGTGATTATGGTGAGAATATATGGTTGATGGACTTCATTTACTTATTTACATGAAATAAAACAAAGAAACCTCTCACAAATGCTTTGAAGCAGATTGAGGAAGAGAGAAGATGAGGTGATCTAACCAATATACATTATAAACCTAATTGGAACTGTCACTATCAATAGTATAATGCATATATCCTAGTAAAACACTTTCTTAAAATGATCCTGTGTCAAAAAAAGGAAAAAATTAAAAACTGAAACCAAAAATTGCCTAATGATATAATAAGATTATAGTCACAACCTCAGTTATTTTTTGTCACTGTCAGTTTTTCCCTTCATCTCTTTGATTTCTCAACACAAGTGAGTTGGAAGGTTTGCTCAGTCTGCACTGTGCAAACCTCACTTCATGATGTAAGATTGCCATGGCATTGATTGAGAAAGGAAGAAATCCCATTCCATTCTGCTGTAATTATTGCTGCGTTGTTTTATTTACTGGTTGCAAACAACCACTTAATAGTCCATGGACCAATTCTAAAAATGAGGGCAGCATTAGCATCATTTAGAAATTTGTTAGAAATGCAAGTTTTCAGCACCACTTTGTACATAACTAAATCAGAAATTCCAAGCATGAGGTTAACAAAACTATATATAAATGAATACTATAATTTGAGAACTCTAAAATAGATAATACCTTCCCTTTCTCATTACTAATTATTAGTATTATTTTGTGAATACACTAACCTGTTTTACCTTTCCAAGGTAGAAAAATAGCAGCACAGTGTTTAAAATAACATTTTTAATTTATTTTTGAAAACTAACAAGTATAGAAAGATTGTTAATCTAAAAGGATACCAAAATTTGAATATGGTTGATGTGCTTACTGTATAGGAGGGAATATAGTAATCTTAAACTGGCAGAGGCCACTATGGGAAGGAGACTGGGAAGTAGTGAAGAGATATAGTAGAGATGAACTAATGTGGGTTGTAATACACATGTGCATGGAAGCAATGCTAAGAATCTCTCTGTTTTGCTGGATTGTGACCAGCACACTTGAAGGGGTGGATGAAGGATTATTTGAACATTGGAACCAGTATAAGAGAACCTGAGGGGAAGACTAGCTTGGGACTATCTATTTCCCTGAATGTGTTTGCCTTGTGGATTTTATTGAGAACTAGCAAATAGCCAAAAAATATTTTTTCAAGCAAACAATCATATTGCTGGCATCAGCAGAATAGGCATGTGGCATAGCAGATTAAGATCAGAGCGATAGGGACAGTAATTACAATTACTCTTAAGTAAAGGTTTAGGTATCAGGGAGCATGCATGTCTTATGGAGATCAAACATTGAACAGATGCCTTCATCCATCCTGGAGGAGGTATCAGGTCCTACTTGTTTATAATTTCTTTAACCATGCCTGCACCCCAACACTATATAGATATTTTTATCTCAAAAAAGCAAAAATATCTATGTTTTTCTAATTATCTCTTATGTTTTCTCCTCAACAAAATCAGAGAACAAGAAGGCAGAACAGGAAGGCGGGGGAGGGGAGGATGAGGCCCAAATAATGTATACACATGTAAGTAAATGTAAAAAACGATAAAATAAAATAAGAAAATCCCCAAAACAACAAAAAAATTTAAGAAAAGAATACTATTAATTTGTGTCCAATATGAATTTTTATTTTCCTGAACTAAAATGGTGTAGAGATATTACATTATAATTTGATGGTGAATATTAGATGTGTATATGGAAAATAATTCCATAATACTTGCATTTTCCATCATTTTATAATTAGACAATTTGAAAAACTAATATTTTTAATGGTTCATAAAATAAATATGATTATATTCAGGTAGAGAATACTTTCCAATCCTCCCTCGAGTTGCAAAAAAAAATAAAGAGTAATGCTAATTAGAGGAAGGTAATTTGAATTTTTAGTTTAGGGCTTTAAATAGCTTTAAAACAAAATGGGAACAAAAGTAGCTTGCAGAGAAATTGAGGTTGGAAACAATGAAAACACATTCATTTCCACAATTGATCCTGGGTTCATAGGGTATATACCATCAACAAACATGCAGAAAAAAATCCACTTTATTATCCACTGGGAAAAGTCATGCTGTGCTGCATGTAGACAAGCTGCTTCTCCTGCCTAGTAATTGGCAGCCAATAGTCACATCCCACTGTGAATAATCCTGTTATTTTAGAGACACTTTTCTAAGTCCTCAAATTATACAGTATTTTAAGAAAAATCTCAACATGTTGTTAATGTTCTTATGAAATAATTATACTATTTGAGTTCTTTTCATTTCTATAAATATCGTTATCTATCACAATTCTTTTTATTTCCTTTTCACAGTATGCCTGGGAATGATAGTTCTTCAAACCTAACTTTGTTATTTCTATTTCTAATCAAGCCTACATATACTTTCTGATGTCTGAGGCTGTATTATTTCATTTCTATTTTTACTTTTATCAATTATTGTTTCATATTTTAAAGTATCTTTATAAGCTCACTTGTTTTTTTGTCCAATTAAAATGTGACCTACTTTTACATAGAGTGAAGTGTTTAATTTCATTTTTTTCTTTGAGCTTTTGATTATTGATGCAGACCATTGTTTGCATAACAGGGAATTTGATTAAAAGTAGGAATTCATTTCATTCTCTCAAAAAATGTACTTAATAATTGAAATATAGGCATTTTTATTTAGGGAAAGGCAGCAGGATTCAAAATTTCCTAAATTTTTCCCAGAAATGAACTGATCTCATTAAAGAAAAGCATGGATGCTGAAAAGAATTATAATTGTTGCAGTCACAGGAGGTTCCCAAAAGGCTGTAGTAGTTTATTACAGAAAAGCTTTCTGGTGTGCAGGAGCAGAAGGTATGTCAAGTGCTCACCTTCATGTCTGATCAATCTGTACTGAGTTGGTTACTTTTGTAACCCTAAAAAACACTTAATATTACAAATATAGATTATTAATATAGATTACATATATTATTAAATCCATCTATGGATAATGTTTCATAGTACAACAATCAATGTTAAAGTTACTTAATAAAACTTAGCATTTGAAAAATTAGATATAACAGAGAAGAAATAAACCTTTTACTAAGGAAACAATGTATTCCAAGTTTCAAAACAGGGTTTTTAAATACAAGCATTTATTTGTATATGGAAACATTTTCCCAACACTCGAGACATATATGCAAACCTGAGTTTTTTACTACTTTAAAGCCATAACCATTTTAATTTTTGTGGAAAACAGCAACATATTGACATATGTAACTATAAATTATATTATATAATTATGTATTATATTAAATAATACATTATGCTTAACATAAATATTTTATATTTTATTTTAATTGATATCTAAAAATATTTTAAATGCTCATGTTGATAAACCTGGTGATATTTTAATATATGTGTACATTGCATGATGTACAAATCAAGGTAAATATATATAATTTTCTACAGTAAAAATTCAAAATTCTTGTGCTTTGAAATACATACATCATGGTAATTTATAGTCACGCAAATGGGCAATAGCACTTCAGAGTTTCTTGATCCTAACTTTAACTCAGTACCCGTTTATTAACACTTTGTTCTTCTTCCCCAACCCTCCTTTTCCCAGACACTATTAACCATACTTCTACTTTGAATTAGTACCTGGTCAACTATTTTAGATTACACATGAATGAGATTATGTAGTATTTATGTGGCTGTACCTGGCTTGTTTTGCATAGCATAATGATCTTCCCTTCATCCATGTTGACACAAATACAGTACTTCATTCTTTCATGGTAACAGTATTAAATCATATATGGACTGTACCTTCTTTTTCCTGCTGAAGTATGTTTAGGTTGCCTCCACTTCTTGGCTATTGTGGAGAGTGGTGCAATGAACCTGTGAGTAAAGCTGATCTCTTCAGCATATGAATTTCACTTACTTTGGAAACTCACTAAGTGTGTGATTGCTGATTTACATGTTATTATTGCTACCATCTTTTGAAGAATTTGTTTTTTTCCCATAATGACTGTAATAATTTACATTTTGCACCAAATTCCTTCTTATCAAAGATACAGTTGTTTTTTCTAAGTTTTTTCAATGAAGGCTCTATTGCCTAATATGTAACTTATAGAAATTTAGTCAAATATTTTATAATTCCATGATTTGCATTTCTATAACAACATATGTATTTTTAATAATACCATTTATTCCTAAAGTGAGGATAGAATTTTCTTTTATTAATATTCTTTTCTTTGTTGTTTATACTATGACTATGTACAAAAATTCCAACTGATAGTATGTGAAGCAGATAGCTATATATTACAACTACCTTTATTAGATACTTGAGTGTATTGGATACAAATATTATTTCATTTTTAAAACACATGCAATTAAAGACCTCACTATTCCTATGGCTAGAAACGCAAGACAATTTTGAGAAATATTTTAAGTTAAGTGTGAGATGATGCACCAAAAAAAGTGTCAATACAATTAACTTTATACTTTAAATAAAACCAGTTTGCCTCAGAAATTGATATTTACTCAATATTTAAAGAGAATTGATACCTCCAGTGTTGTTTTTTTCCAAAGTATTGCTTTGGCTATTTGCAGTCTCTTGTTCTTCCAGAAGAAATTTAGAGTTGATTACGCTATCTCTGTGATGAATGCAATTGGGATTTTAATGGGAATTGCACTGAACATGTAAATTGCTTTTGGTAGTATAGCCATTTTTATTTTACTCTGCTGAGTTTTCCTTTCCACAAGCATAGGGAGATCTTTCTATATTCTGTAGTCTTCTTTGATTTCTGTCTTCCTTAGTTTGCAGTTTTCCTTGTAGAGGTTATTCATATTCTTTGTCACATGTATACTTAGGTACTTGATTATTTTAGGCTATTGTAAATGGAATTGTTTTCCTATTTTTTTTAATCTGTTCATTGTTGGTGTACAGAAAGGCTACTGATTTTGGCAAGCTGATTTTATATCCTGCTACTTTGCTGAAGCTGTTTATGGTGCCGGGAGGTTTTGTGGAGTTTCTCAGGTCTTTTAGGTATAAGACCATGCTACCTGTAAATAGGGATATCTGGGGTATCATGATACCCACTTCAAACTGTACTACAAATCCATAGCAATAAGTGGTACTGGCACAAAACCAGATATGAATGCAAGTGGAACGGAAGACCCAGATATAAATCCATGCAGCTATGCCCACCTAATTTTTGACAGAGGCACCAAAAGCATACCTTGAAGAAAGGACAGCCTCTTTAACAAATTTTGCTAGGAAAATTGGATATCTGCCTGCAGAAAACTAAAACTAGATCCAAGTTTATTACCTTGTACAAGTATCAACTCAAAGTGGCATAAAGATCTTAATTTAAGATATGAAATCTTAAAGCTAGTACAGGAAACAGTAGAGAATACCTGAAAGCAACAGGTATAGGTAATGACTTCCTAGCAGAACTCAAGTGGCTCAGCAACTAAGAGAAAGGATCAAAAAATGAGAATACATGAAATTAAAAAGCTTCTGTATAACAAAAGAAATGGTCTCTAAACTGAAGAGGTCAAATTTCCTTAATGAATGTTGATGCAAAAATCCTTAATAAAATAATGGTAAACCGAATCAAACAACACATCAGAACAATCATACATCATGACCAAGTCTGCTTCATCCCAGGGATGCAAGGGTGGTTCAACATACACAAATCTATAAATGCAATACAGCACATCAATAGAAGCAAAGATAAAAACCACTTGATCATCTCAATAGATGCAGACAAAGCCTGTGACAAGATCCAACACCACTTCATGATAAAAACTCTAAGAAAAGTAGGAAGAGAAGGAAACTACTTCAACACTATAAAGGCAATATATGACAAACCTATAGCCAACATCATACATAAAGGTGAAAAGCTGAAATGATTCCCTCTAAAATCAGGAATGAGACAAGGGTGCCCACTATCCCCACTCCTGTTCAACATCGTACTGGAATTTCTAGCCAGAGCAATTAGGCAAGAGAAGAAATAAAGGGAATACAAATAGGTAAAGAAACTGTAAAAATATCCTTATTTGCAGATGATATGATCCTACACCTTAAAGACTCAAAAAATCCTCCCCCAAAACTCTTAGACACCATAAACAGCTACAGTAAAGTGGCAGAATACAAAGTCAACTTAAAAAAATCATTAGCTTTTCTAAACACCAACAACAAACAAACTGAGAAGGAATATACTGAAACAATTCCATTCACAATAGCCTCACAAAAAATCAAATACCTAGGAGTAAATTTAACAAAGGATGTGAACGAACTCTACAAGGAGAATTACAAACCCCTGAAGAAAGAGATCGAAAGATCTCTTTTCTCTAAAGAAAATGGACAGATCTCCTGTGCTCATGGATTGGTAGAATTAACATAGCAAAAATGGTAATACTACCAAAAGCAATCTACATATTTAATACAATTCCCATCAAAATCCCAATGACATTCATCACAGAGATTGAAAAATCTACCCTAAAGTTCATTTGGAAACACAAGAGAGTGCGAATAGCCAAAGCAATACTCAGCAAAAAGAGCGATGCTGGACGTATCACAATACCCTACTTCAAACTATATTACAAAGCAATAGCAATAAAAGCAGCATGGTACTGGCACAAAAACAGACATGAAGACCAGTGGAACAGAATAGAGGACCCGGATATGAATCCACACAACTATACACACCTCATTTCTGCAAAGGTGCCAAAAACATACGATGGAGAAAAGACAGCGTCTTCAACAAATGTTACTGGGAAAAGTAGTTACCCATCTTCAAGAAACTGAAACTAGATCCATATTTATCACCCTGAACTAGTATCAACTCAAAATGGATCAAGGACCTAACTATCAGATCTGAAACTCTGAAGTTACCACAGGAAGGCGCAGGAAACACTCTGTAACTAATAGGTATAGGTAAGGAGTTCCTCAATACAACCCCAGCAGCCTAGCAATTAAGAGAAAGGATGAATAAATGGGACTTCATAAAATTAAAAAGCTTCTGCACAACAAAAGAAATGGTCTCTAAACTGAAGTGACCACTCACAGAGTGGGAGAAAATATTTGCCAGCTATACATCAGACAAGGGACTGATAACCAGAATATACAGGGAACTTAATAAACTCTCCCAAAATCAATGAGCCAATTCAGAAATGGGCAAGTGAACTAAGCAGAACTTTCCCCAACAAGAAATAAAAAAGGCCAAAAGCACATGAAAAAATGCTCACCATCTCTAGCTGTAAAGAAAATTCAAATCAAAACCACACTAAGATTCCACCTCACCCCTGTTAGAATAGCCATCATCAAAAACAGCACCAACAACATATGTTGGCAAGGATGTAGGGGAAAAGGAACCCTTGTACACTGCTGGTGGGAATGAAAGCTGGGGCAACCACTCTGAAAAAAATTTGGAGGCTTCTTAAAAATCTGAACATAGACCTGCCATATGATCCAGCAATCCTACTCCTGGGGATATACCCAAAGGAAAGCAACACAGGTTACTCCAGAGGCACCTGCACACCCTTGTTTATTGCAGTGCTATTCACAATAGCTAAGTCATGGAAACAGCCAAGATACCCACTACTGATGAATAGATTAAGAAAATCTGGTATGTATACACAATGGAATTTTACTCAACACAAAGATGAATTCGCAGGTAGATGAATGGAACTGGAGAATATCATCTTAAGTGCTGTTAACCAGATTCAGAAGGCCAAAAGCCACATGAGCTCTTTCATATGTGGAATATGGACCTAACACAAATGTAGCAAAATTATGAAATGCTGGTCTTGCTAAAATTAGGTCATGCACAAGAGAGGTGGGGAAATTGAGAACTTGAATAGGGTTGATATATTCTCTATACAAGAATGAATATAGAAATCCTAAACTGAATGAAACTACCATAAGAAAGGGACTAAGGTAGAATGAAGAAAAATTGGAGTAATAAACCAGTTGGGGTTATAATACATATATATGTGGAAGTATCACAAGGAAACTCCCTGTGTATCTACCATTATCTCAAACAGGCTAAAGTGTTATGTTTTTCATTTAATCTTTTATCTTTTTTCTTGTACAGAATCATTGAACAGGAGGGCAGAACAATTCCTGCTCAGGGGGGAGGGCTGACACCAGAGGGAGGACAGAGGTGATGGGCAAAGGGGGTAGGAGGGTTAATATGGTGCTAAAATGTGTACATGTGTAAGAAAATACAAAAATGATGCCTGTTAAAGCTAGTTCAGCAATTGGAGGAGGGGGGAGTAAGGGAGAAGAGTAGAGGAGATGAATTAATGTATGATATATTTAATACATTGTAAGAATCTAAAGCACATACTTTAAAGCAACTGAGACCAATAGGAAAAGGGGACCAGGAAGTAGAGAAAAGGTTAGTTCAACAAGAATTAACTTAGAAAGTAACATACATGTACAGGAAAGCAATGCGAGTCAACTCCCTGTATAGCTATCCTTATCTCAACTAGCAAAATCCCTTGGTCCTTCCTATTATTGCATATACTCGCTCTTCAACAAAACTAGAGATAAGGGCAAAATAGTGTCTGCCTGGTAGCGAGGGATTGGGGGGGTAAAGGAGGGAGTGGGGGAGTTAGGGAGGAAGCAGGTGGGTAAGAGAGGGGGTGGGGGGAAAGGGGGAAAAATGACCCAAACATTGTATGCACATATGAATAAAATAAAAATTAAAAAAAATTTTTAAAAAGAACCTATGTAAATGCCACACTGTACCCCACCCAGCACAACAATATAGGAAAAAAATAAAGAGAAATGAAAAAATATTTTAGATATTCATGTGTTTATGCTTATCTACAAAAAGTAAAATGAAAACATCATTTCTTCAGAGTCATGATTTCTACAGAGTAAAGAACCTATTTTTTATATAACACATTAGCAGGAATTCTAATAAAATAAATATACTTCTAGAGTGATAAGCAGTTGCAATCTGAGTGAGATCTTATTGGAAGGCAGTCACTATTGCAAAACAAGGACAAATTATGCATTGCCATAAGAACTCTTGCATGAATTGTTGTGAAATGCTGGTACACAAGATTGACAACTATGTTCTTACAAAGAAAAACAACACTCAAACAGGAACTCCTGGGAAAAACAAAATGCTTTCTTCTATGACAATGCTTAATTTCATTATGCAATGTGTTGTTGAATAGATAACTACCACCAATGATGTTATTTAGAAAAATCTGTGTATTCTTTTAATACAGTAAATAACATATTAAATGTAATTTAATTTTGAGACTATTTTAACACTGTGCTCTTATTTTAATTGAAGTATGTCAGTATACATACTATGCATTCTCACCTCTACACTGAAAGGCAAGAATATATTCATTCAAAATTAGGTACATTTTTGATAGTTTTACTCAAATATAAAGATGAATAGAATTTTTAGCACTTAATTATAGTTGTATAAGTCATTCTTTTAGTAGAAACTTATAATAGAATTTTTGTATATTTTAAGTAGACACTTTTAAAACTCATAGGAATTGTTATTATACAATAATTATAATGCTACAAACATTGTCTGCATTAAGTTTTCATTAGAAGCATGACATTAAACTCAGGTTCAAGGAACATATAATAAACTATTTGTAATCACAATAGAAGACAGACACATGAATTTTGAATCACAGTGAGTACCACTTTTGCTAGCAAATGTAAAAGTTATTACCTAAAAGTCTAAAGAAGATGACTAGGGCCAGAATATTATAATCCCTATCTGTAGGCCAGGATTTAAATTAACATAATAAAGTTGAAAGTTTTCTCAGAAATCTTCTTCCTAATCACAACACATTTATAACAAAGTGTTGATAGACTGGGGAATGGACATTATTTTCAAAAACATCGTGTCAAGTTCCAGACAGAGATAATAGATTACAGACTGAGATCTGAGACTAGTAATTTAAAGCCTGCAATTTTGAAAATGTTTTATTAATCATTTTTTGACTTGAACATTTTCATCACTGTCAAAAGTAAGTCATAGTAATATTAAATGGAAATTAAGAATCTTCAACCACATATTCAATTTAGCCAATTCATAAATGGAAGAGTTGACTTCAGTACAGTCTGATGGATGAAAACTTGAGAAGACTTTAGAAGGGCTGGCTAAAATACTCGTCAAAGAAGGATTCTAAATCTGAGTCATTAAAACTTCCACCAGGGCTTTCTTAAAAATGTATGTTTCCCAGATCCAACACAAAGATTCTTTTTACAGGAAGGGCCCAGGAACCTGCATGGTTAAAGATAAATTCCAGGTACTTCTCATGTTGGTAACCAATAGGTTATACCCTGTGGATGTTTTGTTACCTAAATCTGTTTTACTTTTAAAAACTATCTATGCAAAATCCTATCTATAGCAGAAAACCTTATATACTACCATTCCTTTCATTTATTATTTCTTGCTCATTGATACTTTTCTCATTGTGCAATCCTGAAAATGTTCTATTTGCATAGTTTCCTAATACTTGTTTCTTAGTCTTTTTTGTGATTTCATTGTTATTTTCTTGCTACCCAAATTAAGTGTACGTACATATCTGTATATTTATATGTATATGCATACATATGTATGTATATTCACACATGAATATATTCATATGTGATTATATACAAGCATGTTTTCTATATTTTTTGTTAATAAAGTTATAAAATGAGAAAAGTGAATAATGCTGACAATATGTCATAGTTCACTAATGAATAGCTTATATAATTATTAAAGTAATTCAGTCATTTAAGAAGTAACTATAATTTAAAATGCAATTAAGGAAAAATACAGCTATAATCATTACAGTCATCACAGTGTTGACAAAACTCATTATTAGTAACATTTCTTTGTGTGGCCTCCCATCAATTTATATAAACTGTCAGATGATAGATTACATGCACACACACACACACACACACACACACACATTAGTTTACAAAAATATACTTTTCTGTATTTGGTTTGCTGTACTATTTTACAGTAAACATTCCTACATAAGATACTATTTAGATTTTTGAAAGACTGGATTATATTGCATTCTGTAGAAGACTGAATAATAGCTCTCCAAAATGTTTTCCTGGTGAATACGACATCATTTGGAAAAAGGGAATTCAAAGATGTAATTAAGGTAAACATTTTGAGATACAATCATCAAGAATTACCTAGACAGATATCTTCCAAGAAATAAGAGAAGGGAAAGTGACATGCAGAAGAGGAGGCCATATGAAGAAGTAACTACAAACTGAGGAACCTCAGGATTTCAGATTCTATGAGAAGATAGGGGAGAAGACAGGAATAGCCTCTCTCCCAGAGCCTCTGGGGAGAACCAATCTCACTAATCTTTATTTTGAAATTCTTCCCTCCTACTGGGAGAGAAACTAAATTCATGTTGTTTGTAGCCATCTGATTTGTAGTAATTTGTCATGGCAACCACGGAGAACTAATGCAAATCCTTTGGCCAAAACAAAATTCATATATTTAATTATTTTTAAGATACAATCTGTTATCCCTACAACATTGCTGCCTAAAAATATTTATGAGCATTTTATTAAAAATCATAAAATAAATATTTAAACCCTGAAATTTAATGCACTAGAAACAAAAGAGACTTCCAAATTCCTCATCAGAAAAGTTTAAAAAATTAAACTTTCTCTAGAAGACAATTGTGACCAATTTTCAGGAAGGATCCTGTGGTATTTCTTCAAATAATTTGTATGAATTGGGAATATAAAAGAGATGCTTTTGGAAATGCATATTGCAATTTAATATCATAATTCATTAATATCCTACTGCTACTGTTACATGTTTTCTCTACTCTTCAATAATGGAATGTCAGCTGAGAATTAGTGAAAGCTTATCCATCCATAGGTAAGGCTTCCACTAATATTTCTATTCATTGCTGTAGATAATCAGGAACTAACTGAAAAGCACATATGTTGGATTAATCTCATAAGTGTGTATAAATAATGAACTCTAAATGAGTTTTGCATAAGTTTCCTTCAAAAGTGACCCATGAGATTTCCATAGCAAAAGATAATATGACTGGATACCAAGAAGCTATATTTTCATCAAATCCACTTGACTAATCTGCAGCAACTATAGCAAACTACAATTTTAATATTCATATGTTTTCCACCTGGGACCAGTTGTTCATGCCAGTAATCCTAGCTACTCAGGAGGTAGAGATGAGGAGGATTGCAGTACAAAGATAGCTTGAGACAAATAGTTCTAAAGTCCCTATCTTGAAAAAACCCAATAAAAAACTGGGCTCGTGGTGTGGCTCAAGTGGTAGAGTACAAGCCTAGTAAGCATGGGGACTTTTTAGTTCAAACTCCAGTACCAACAAAACAAAAAAAAATTCATATACTTTTTCCAAATATCTTAATATTATTGTTTTGAAATGTTATTTTTGTTTATTTTTTATGTTATTTACTATAAGAGAATAAAATAATGGATCTAAATACATATATGATTTTTTAAAGTTTTCTGATTTAAAAGGTGATCTATATAGTAGATTTGACCTCATATAAAAATCGTGTAAATATTTGTTCAATTTTTAGTTTTCATTACATTTTAGCAGGATACTACTAGGGCTTAAACTCATGACTTTGTGCTTGCTAGACAAGCGCTCGTCTACTGAAGCCAGGCCTCCAGTCCTTTATTTCATTTTGAATGACACATAATGAGTTCTAATTAAACATTTAGTCTCTAACTCTTTTAAGAGTATAATGTATATTTAATAATTGACTTCCTAAGGGAAAATAACTATTAGAGACAACTGCCATACTTAAAACTTCATAACAGATTGAAATTTGATTGAATTGTGTGCAGCAGCAAGAAGCAATACCATGACATTCTATGTATCTTCCTACTTCTATCACTGTCTCGAAGGAAATTGGAGAAAATTGCCAGTTACGTGATTAGATCATTTGGCATAAGCTTCTATTTATGAAGATACAACCACTTAAAAAAAAAGAAATTGTGTTTTAAACTTTGCCAAATAATAAAGGAAAGTTTCGTAAATACGTTTTGTGCAAATGAAAAAAGATTAACAGTGTAGTTTTGGTATATATCTTAATGATTTGAACTTTGTTAAAATATTTTTTTCCTTCAAGGAAACTGTTTGAGTGGTACTGTGGTGGAGTCACTCAACAGTAAAGTGGAATGAAGTTTAAACCTCGTACCATAGTTGCAGCATGAGAAACACCAGATATTCTTACATTTTTTCTTTATATTTGTTACAGTAGCACAATAGCTATTAATAATTGATAGACAGTAGTCAGAAAAAGTCATACCCATTTTTTGGTTTAACTATCATACATAGTTATCACTTTTATACTTCACTGTTTTTATTTGTATGTTTGTCTAATATTAAATTGTGATAGCATTTTTAACACACCTTAAGTTGTTTACATAGAAAATCCATTTATATTACAGTACGAATTACTTGATCTCACAAATTACAGCATGTAATCCATTAAATGAACAAAATATGTGCAAGTATGTAATATGTAAGGAAATGTACCTTGTAGCGGGAAATACACATTTACAATTCCAAACTGCTTGAAATGACCATGCCAAGGTAGTCTGAACCACCCTTTCTGTGTTATATTATTTAGTTTTCCTTCAAACTCAACTGAACTTCATAATCTTCACTTTATAAATGAAAATATGATTCAATGAGAGGTTTATTCATTTTCTCTAAATAATAGAGCTAGGGAAGTTTAGAACTAAGATTTGAATCCAAGAGGTATCACTAAAGAGCATATACACTCACTTCTAAATTATATTTGGAGCATATTTCTAGAGATAATTACTAACTTAATAAAAATACTTATAAATTATTATTGCTTAATGTGATTGTGCATTTAGAAATGGTAATAATTTAATTTCTGAGGAAAGATAGAATTATGATATCCTCCTTAGCAAGGTAATGAACATTTAATAAGTGACTGTCTCTCTACATATGTATATATATTATACACATATAATTATATATATATGATACATATATGTCTATATATACAATTTCTTTCCTCTACAAAACACTCATTATTTTGCCATCCACCCATACCAGCATGAACATCTGTATAAATTATTTAAACTGTGTCTTTGAATTCATCAGTGAGCTTCCACACAAGAACTAGCACCACACAAGAACATTGAAAGATAAATTTAATTTCTAAAGTCACTGATCCTCTTGAGGTATTCACATAATACTTTGAATCCCTAGGAAGATAAACAATAAAAACTCTTTCAGTGATCACATAGGACTATGAATAAACTGTTAAATTTAGAACTCACCAAGAATACTCTGACATAAATAAATGCAAATTAAATGTGTACAAGATAGGAAAATTAGAAATACACAAGATCACAATCAAAATGAATCCTAGATACAAATTATATTTGTTGTTGATTTAATATAGCTGTCTATTTTTATCCATATTTCCTCTTTTCATCTTAAATTTCCTGGCAGAACAAAGGGCAAACACAAAAATTCTGTGAATGAAAATATCAGCTTCCTAGTCTCAGTGTTGCTTTGTCTTTTTATATGTATAATTCCAGAATTTGAATAGAAATCAATAGATTCTCATTATTCACATTGGTCCCGTCTTCTTAAATGCTGGATGTGGTTCATAAACCAGTACATTACCCTCTCCGTGGATCAGTTTTCCACACGTGAGTCATAATAAGGACCGTTTCAGTAATTATAATGCAATAGAATTACTGACCACCAGCAATATGGCTTTGTTGCCATCTGTCTGGCAAAATATTCGTTTCCAAAATCCCATGGTAGCATTCAGTTCTCTCAGACCCCTTCCTGCACCAGCAGCCACAGGCTGGGTTTTCCCAGTAGCAGACCTTGATAAAAAAAAAAAAAGACTGAAGCAGATCTTTAGAAAAGTGTTCTCAGGAATGAGTAACAGAAATGGGAAGTTAAATGGTGGGGGAGGGAGAAGCCCACACTTCTCAGATTATGGGTAAACAACCAACTAGAGTTTAATCTCACTGGAGAAACCTGAGAGATGGTATAGCACATGCTCATCAGTTATTCCTCCTCTTAGCAAGAAATATGGCAAATCTGAGCACAGCCCACTGTCTGCTCTTGCATATGAGCTGCTTTCAGAGGACATTATTTCCTGAACCTGTGGCCTGACTCACAAAGAGTTCAAATGCATTCCATGCAACTGAAAATCCTTAAGCAAGACATAGGAAATTAAAGATTAGACCAATGTATAGGAAAATACCTATGGCAAGGAAGGGTATGTTTGGAACAATGACAGAATTTGCCCAATAGTCCCAAACATTTGCGATTCTAGATTGTTTCACATTACACGTTACTCAAAGATTAAGTCAGTTGTCAATATTCCTTCTGTCTCTCTCTGTATCTTATGTTATTTTTTTGTGGGACTAAGATTTGAACTCAGGGTCTTATATTTGCTAGGCAAGTGACTTATCACTTGTGCTATGCTCCCAGTCCTTTTTTTTCTTTAGTTATTTTTCAGGCAGAGGTTCATTATTTTTCCATGGGCCAGCCTAACACGATGATCCACCTTCCTACTGCCTCCAGTGTAGCTGAATCCACTTGTTGTGTACCATCACATTGCCTTTTTAAATTGTTTATTCATTTATTCATATGTGCATACATTGTTTGAACCATCTCTCCATCCTGCCTCCTGCCTCTCTCCCCCCATCCCTTGCTTCCAGGCAGAACCTGTTCTGCCCTCTTCTCCAATTTTGTTGAAGAGAATACATAAACAATAATAAGAAAGGCATAGCGTTTTTGCTAGTTTGAGATAAAGATACAGAGAGATTCTTAGCATTGCTTTCATGCACTTGTGTATTACAACCCAAATTGGTTGATCTCTACCAGACCTCTTCATTACTTCCTTGTCAACTTCCCATACCACTCCAAGGGAAATACCTAAAAGAATGCAACTCAGGTCGCATATGGCACCTGTACTCCCATGTTTATTGCAGCACTATTCACAATAGCAAAGTTATGGAAACAGCCAAGATGCCCCACTACCGACGAATGGATTAAGAAAATGTGATATTTATACACAATGGAATTTTACTCAACAACAAAGAAGAATGAAATTTTGTCATTCACAAGTAAATGGACGGAACTGGAGAACATCATCTTAAGCGAAGTTAGCCAGGCTAAGAAGGCCAAAAATCATATATTCTCCCTTATATGCGGACTTTAGATCTAAAAGAAATGCAATAATATTATTAGACATAGGTAACACGCTAAGGGGAAGATGCATACAGGAAGAATAGGATAGGAAAAGGTAGGAAACCCAAAACTTGAAAGTATTCAATATGCCTAATGTAGAGAAGTGAATAAAGTAATCTTAAACTGACATTGGCTTATTGAGTGATGGATAATCTCACTAACTTTTTGCCCAGGCAGTCCTGGAACTATGATCTTCATAATCAATGCTTCCAGAGTAGTTGGTATTACATGCATGAAATGCTGTAACTATCTTCATTAAGAGAAATTTTATAGAGGAAAGTTAGTGTAATGGTTTGCCAGTGAAGTTGTAATAAAATACTTATCTTTTAGATTTTAATATAATGTAAAATTTTCAAATTCTTAAGAAGTATATTACTCTATTATTTTTCCCTCATGACCATTTTTCACTCTATCTTTTCCCTTTTGTTCCTCCAAACAGTCCCACAATTACAAACTGGTTTATTTTTCTGAAGTTGACTGGTGGGAAGGAGAACAGGGAAATGAGTGGGCAATAGAGGGGATTAATCTGATCAGAGCTCTGTGTATACATGTGTGAAATACCATGGTGAAACCCTTTTGTACAATTAATGTACACTAATAAAAATGATGCTATTTAAGTTTTTATTTTAATTGTTGCCTCCAGTAATTGTTCAGATCTGTAACAGTACAGTATTATATATAAGCATTTAGTAATGTTTATATTATATCCACTATAACTCTGGTGTTCTGGTCAGTAACAATATGCAATAAAAGTAGTATCATTTACAATAATTTAGGTAACATTTCACTGTTTAATAATGTCATATAAATCTTTTAATATGTTGAAATAACACATCGGATTTTATGATACAAGTATTAAGACAAAATCCATATGTGAATCCAAGTACATGAAATTGCACATTGTTTGTATTTTCTTTCATGGACTTGAAACATTTTGCTTTTAGTTCACTGCCTTACTCGCCTTTTCCTCTTACTCCTGATCTGCATGGTTCTGCACTCCTACTCCTTCCAGAATTTAGCTATCAAAGTACAAATATGGTTGATGGTACTAAATCCAGCCAATTATTCTCTGTTAATTCATTAGCTAGATAATGTGTTACCTCTCCAAGGGAATGTGGTGCTTAACTCTCTAAATACAACTTCCACGAAAAATATACAGGGAAAACACTAATGCTGCAAATTTTTAAATATCCAACTGAGAGTTAATTCACTCAAGAGGGATTTTTCAGAGTCCCTCAAATCATATAAATAGAGCAGCATTTTCTCTAATTGTGCATTCATCAACCCCACACATTGCCAGCTACTCGAAGAATGGGGGCATTTTCAAGGCAATGTCTTCAAAAACACACAACAACAACATTTTTTTGTCATTATTGGTTGTAGTGTTTTTCACCATTAAGGCTGGAACAAGTAGAACTACATCTAAAATTTAATATTCCTAACAGCTTTGTAAATAGAATCTCCCTACTTAATGATCATACACAATGATGAATGGATGTGTAATTATATATGTGACAAATCAAAAGTGGAAAATAAAGTCACACGTAATTGATTTTTGATAAATAGTTAATCCATTACCATTTTCATGCTCATGAATATTGGCCTTAATAATTATTATGTGTGAATAAAGGATGAATTCAAGGAAGATAATTATATTAATATTCTATTGTCTATACTGGGCCTTTTCCAATCTCAAAACTTCAATAATTATCTCTATGGATATGATGATCTATCTGAGGTTGGGACATTTTTTCAAATTGTGATTGGAAAGTCTGCTTATGCTACTAACAAGAAATTTACACAATAGGAATAAACTTCATAGTATCATTAATTTAAAAACTTCCTGCTTTTGCTTTACAAGTCTTAAAATTTCTCATGTCTTGCTCAGGTTCTATATATAACTGGTTCCTAAATCAAATACCCATTGCAAGCTAAATATGGACCATTTGTCTTCCTCTCTACCACACTTGATCCACCATTATCACACTTGATCCACTTTTTGAACTGCAGTGTCTTCTACCACTTCCATTTCTTCTCCTACAATTGTTTCTTCTTAAGTCAATCCACCCTACAAAATATAGACTGTGACAAGTTTAAGTATGAGTTATTAACACAGTACAACTCTAAAGAAGTTGAGTATGTGTGGTTCCTTATTAGTGATAATGCTATGCGGAAAGGATGCTTGTTCTGGGAAACATCATAAGGAGAAAATTGGAAACCCACATGGAAGAAAATGAGCTGATTTAGCCACTTCCTCACAATAAGAAGTTTATCATGATGGAGGTGTGAATAGTAAACAAAAGACTTTTGGAAAAATTAAGTAAGCAAGCATGGAATATGCATGTATTCATAAATAGAAAAATGTTAATCTGACATGAAAAAATTATAAATATGATGGATTTAAAGGTGAGTTTTTCTATTTTTAAACATTAAATATTTTACAATGTTACTAGTAATTCATAATAGCTGTGCACACTCCTCTTTACCCTCTTCATTTACCCTTTCTCTCTTGCTATGATCCTCCCCTTAACCTGACCTGTTTTACATTCTTGTCCTTCATTATTTCTGTGCCTGTTCAATGCTCGGTGGTATTTTGCCTTGGAATTTTCTCAGGAAATATATTGTGCATCAATCAGTCTAGCCTCCTCTATTACTCTACCTCCCGCTTTTAACCCTACCCCATATTGTTCTGCATTTTTAAGTTTGTTTTATTGTGTCTTATTCCTACACTGAAGTGATGTATTTCAATATTATTCACTCACTATCATTCACTTCTTTCCCTCTTCTCCTTCTCCCTTAATCTCCTCTAACAGTCCCACTATAAATGTGCAAACTTTGTTTTTCTGAATACAGTTTACCTCACTTTACATGATGTTCTCCAGTTCCATCCATTTTTTACTTCTTTATGGCTGAATAATATTTCCTTGTATGTATGTATATATATATCACATTTTCTTAATCCATCCTTCTATTATAGACCATCTTGGCTGTTTCCAGAGCTGGCTCTTGTGAGCAATGCTGTAGTAAACATGGGTGTGCAGGTTTCTTTATTGTATCCTGACTTACATTCCTTTGGATGTATGCCTAAGGGGGTATTGGTGGATCACATGGTACTTTTACTTTTAATCTCTGAGAAATCTCCATACTTCTTTCCATAGTGTCTGTGCAATAATTCTAATTATAAAAAAAATTAAAGAATACAAGACAAGATACAGAATAAGAAAAGTTATATCATATATATCTTCAATAGGCATATCCTGATTATATAACAGATTTCAACAAACCAGTGAGAAAAAAGCAGAAAATTCAATGTAGATATAGACAAATGACATAGTAATTAATACAAAATAAAAATAGAATGATGTATTGCTGCACACTCTCAAGGATGATAAAAAAAGTAAAAAAAACAAAGGTAAAGCAACATTTGTTGAGCATGTGGAATTCTTATGGTGAGGAAATGCATATTGATATGACCACATTAGAAAAATCTCTCTCTGTATCTAATAAAGCAGAATATGTGAACCTGAGTTTTGCGCCATCAGAAAAAACTTGCTTTTCTATGATATATTAGAATACTCATAGCAGTGATATTCATAGTATCCACAAATTTGCAAATGAAGAAATGCTTAAGAGAAAATAAATATATAAACTGGGCAAGGTTGCACACACTTATAATCCAAGGTACATGAGTTACAGGACAGCCTGTGCAAAGTTAGCAAGGACTTATTTTTCAATACCAAAACAAAAAAGACAATGGTCTGTGATTATAGATCATGTGACAGACCAATTGCCTACTAAGTGTGAGAGTCTGGCTTTAATCACCAGTACTGGAAAACACATTTACAAGCAAGTGTTCACATACTCCACATGAAACTTCTGCTCTCAATTGATTACAATAGTCACAGTAAATGATTTTTAGATACCATTTTAGGTGAATATCTGTAATATAATCTAAAACACAGTAAATCAGACACAAAAGTTTTTGATATTGTTATGTAAATGCAAAACTTACATAAAACATAGAATAATATTCAACCTTGAAAGAATGGAATTGTGGGACATGGGGCAGTACTGAGAACTTAAAAAACACTGTGCTAATTAAAGTGAGAGATACAAAAGGAAAAGTAATTTCAAGTCCAACTACATGAAATATCTAGAATAATCAAAGTCATAGAGTCAAAGAGTAATTAACGGGTACTGGATTCCAAAAAGGAAGACTTTAGAGTTATAACTTAATGGGCTCTAAATATCTATTTGGCTAATAAAAAGCTTTAGAATTGAGTCTGGGGATTGTTCTACAACATAGGATTTTAATTGATGCCATTTAATTTTACACCTAAAATAGTTAAAATGGCAAGTGCTATTATTGATTCTTTTAGGTAAGATAATACTGAGTTTTGAACTCAGGCCTCATATTTGCTAGGCAGGCACTTCACTATTTGAGTCATGGCCCCAGCACTTTTACTGTAACAGCTTTTCAAATAGAGTTTCACTCACTTTTCACCTAGGTTGTCCTTGAACTGTGAGCCTCCTGAACTCCACTTCCAGAGTAACGGGAATTTCAGGCATAAGCCATGGAGCCTGGCAGTTATTAACTTTAGAAAAGTGGATTGAGAGAAATATATATGCTCTTAATATGTTTTTGAAATGTATGTATGAGACATGTTACAAGAATCAAAGTGAATTAGTAACAAGAGACAAGTCAGAGAATGTAAGTCTGAGAAAGCAATCAGGTAAGATGAGAAACTAACAGGCGTGAAAAGAGTTCAAAATTTAACTGAAGAAACAGTTGTAGTCATACTTAGGACCTAGCTATACAATTCAAACTTCTTGTCAAGTATCTAAAATATATCAAAAAACAGGAAGTTGTGTCCATACATGGACTATAAAGGAAAAAATCAGTGCTAGAAATATATATTGAGAATTTAATTCTTGATCTTGACAAGGATGGATGAATGTAGGAAAGATACAGGTCAGGGAAATGTTCAGTATTCAGGACTGAGCACTCAAACAAACCACCAAAATATTTAAAAAGAGAACAGAGACAAAAACAGAACAAAGCACTCTGTGTTCAAGAAGAGGCTGAAGAACAAGTTAGAAGTGGTTAGAGAAGTAAGAGGGAAGCTGAAGAACATGTTGTCATAGAAACAACATAGTTCTATGACAAATAAACAATATAGTTCAAGAGAAAGCTAACTCCTGCTATGAAAAGTCCCAAGAGAGCAAGCAAAACAAGGAATGAATAGAGGCAAACCAGAAAACTTTCTCTGCTATCCTTGTGGATGGTTACATGTGGACCTAACCTCCCTGGATGATGAAACACAGGTCTATACTTGAAACAATCCCAACACAGCACTCAGGTTCTAGTAATCATCTTTCCGTGATAGTCTTTCTCTAAAGATCTGTGCGAACCTGTGAGGTATTATAGCTTGTGGGAAATTCATATTATGAACAGACATCTTGTAAGCTTCACAATTTTGTAAATCTTATGATTGTCTCTTTAAATGAAATTCAGATTTCGCTTTCATTTGGTAGGGTTTGTCTTTCTTCTTTCCCAACCTTCCTTTGGAAGTAAATCCCTCCCCAACTGTCTCTCGCACCATGTTTTGTCCTCTTCACTGCCAATTCTGCAGATTAATACCAAATGCCCCGGTGGACTCTGTTATTGAAGATGATTAAACTCTGTTTTCTAGCACGGCCCTTAAGGGCTGTTTGTACCCCAGGGCTAAGTACCTCAGATATGCTGATGAAGCTCTTCTGACAATAAAGGTTTTAACCACATAAACTGGAATTGCAATATTCCCGTATGGTCAATTCTCTAAATCTACTTGGTTTATTTGAATGTGAATGTTTGTACTCATGAGCCACTAAAAAGTAATATTTTCAGTAGATGTGAAAATCTTTGTTGGTGATTGTAAATACACAATACAATTGTGGAAAAATTTCCTTGACTGGCTTTAAAATACTTAAAAATATAATTAATTGCAAATTTGAAAGATTTCATATTCATTGACATAAAGCCATTATATTTTCCATGGAATAAACGATTGAAAATGAACTTACAAATATTTATAAAGGCAATCTGCTTCTTAAATTTCTATTTATATATATTTTAATGATGGTACTTTATTTAAAAATATTCTGGTATTTTCTTACACAAAGTTATTATTCGTTGCTTTGAAATGTTTTTCTTTTTCTTATTTAAGAATATTAATGCAGTATTAAAAAACATACTCGGAATGTATATGTGGTGGTGCTTGCCTGTATTCTCAGCACCTGGGAGGCTAAAGCAGGAGGATCAAAAGTTTGAGGCACCCCAATCTTTTGAAACCCAGCCTGGTCTACACAGCAAATTACAAACCAGTCTAGGCCACATAGAAGATGCCGTCTCAAAAAAATTCAGACTGGAAATATTTTCCATTCTGTCTTCAAAAATATATGCAAGATTTTTTGTTTTAATGGCATAAATATTAAACTAGTCTAAAATTTTCTCTAACATGAGAAGTATGTTTCAAATAATAGTCTTCAAAGTAAATAAAGTGAATGAATATTTCCATAGCCTGTTTTTGAGATAAAACAATTTTATTTACCTCCAATAATATTCAAATTATATTCCTTTGTATTACCCTATTGTTATTTCCTTTCACTTTTCTGAGAGTGGCCTTTAATGGTCTTTTTTTGACCAAAATGCATTTTATATTCTGGTAACATAGAATGGACAATGTTATCAGGGCTTAAAACTTATGCCTCCCTATAAAATAATATTTTTTGCCTTAACTACACAGGTCATTGTATTTAAACAGGCCTAAGTAGAAATAATGTACAATGAATAAATTTAAATAAATAAAGATAATCATAATTGCCCCAAAACTCTTTACAGAAAAGGAAAAAACAATAGACTGAAAGGAAGAAAAGCATTTTAAGAGTTTGAAGAGAATAGAGTGCATACTTTGAGTTGAAAACTATCCTCAAATTCCAAGTATGATTTGCATAGGAATCTAATCATTTTCACTAAAATTTCACATTAGATTATAATTTACACTTTGCATTCTTATTGTTTTTAATATAAAGTAAAATTATACAATCTCTACTATTAAAGGTTTAACTGGTTATAAATCAATAATTGTATGAGATGTGGATAATAGGACTTTACTAATGTTAATAAATCAATATCAGGCATAGAAAGATCTCTGTAGGACAGGGAGATGGACCTAGATTTGTTTGTCTGTTTAAAAATGATAGTTTTATATACAAAATTATTTTATTAAATATTTTTATATACCTGTGCACCTATTTTGAAGAAATGTTAAGTCCTCCAAAAGACAAAGAACAAAAAATTTCCTTAAGCATCATTTTCATCTATGAGCAAATGTGTTATAAAATGAATTTAGATTCTATGATTTAATTTCCCAAAATCTCCCTCTAAATGCAGTTAACATATAATGGCTGGAAATATTTCCCTGTAAGACTACAAACAAAAAAAGTGTAAAATAAAGCTTTGGTTCCTTCTACTCTTAGTCCATAGGTTAAGAGCTATATAAGTCATCTTAAACACCTGATGGTGATTTGTTATCACCATCAGGTATTTAACAGAGTGTTGGTTTAATGTTTTAATATCCTGCTTTTTAACACCATCTTAAAGTTGTCAGATATCAAATGGTTCACATGAGTCAATGTCATTGGTACTTTTACTCTTTATTGTGAGTTCTTAACTGAAAGCTGACATCTTTTTAATAAAATTTCTGGGCACTTAACACTATTGGAGCAATTAGTATTGATGTGTAATAGCTGATTTGTTCATGTTTCACCAGGAATATGGGCCTAACTCTGCAGTAGGGCTATACATACTTAAAAAAAACATGTAAAGCAAATGTCTATTAGTGACTGATATTGTCTAGTATGTGACATTGTCCTTTCAGAAAAATGAGGAAAACCAGATATCATCTGTGAGCTTTCTAGGCAGAAAGGCAGGGAGAAAAGCTCTACCTTTATTAAAGCATGGAAAAAAGATAGCATAGGACTTTGTATTGCAGCAGTGCTTAGACATCACAGTGAGTCACAGCACCTGGCAGAAAACAAAGACTTCAATAATCAGGAGAAGACATGCAAGGGCACTAGGTGAAAAATCTGCTCAGAGTGTAGCAGATTGATTATTGTCCGGCATCATCTCTAGACTTAGATTTGGCCTGAAGCACACGCATACTCCTGCTGCCAGCTTGAGTTGTGGCTGAGTCATCTAGCACCATGGCTGCAGTTGCCTCTGATTGCCCAGATGGCTGTACATGAGGAAATAGTTCACTAGACATATATTGTATTACAGTTTTGTTCATCCCCTTGGTTATTCTCCCTCTTCTCCTCCTCCTCTTCTACAGTGAGTTTAAGAGGTTTCAATGTTCTATAGTCATACATGTATTGAAAGTACCTCAACATTATTCACCCTCCTTGTCCTCTTCATTTTCACTCCCCCTCCTGCAATTAAGCTACCTTGAACATGACTTGTTTTACATTCCTGTCCTTCATTGTTTTAGTGACAGTTCATTGTTCATTGGTGCTTTGTCTTGGTATTTTATCTTTGAATATCTTGTATTTTAGTTGGTCAAACACTCTCTATTACTCTTCCTTCTTAGCTGCATATAAAAGCATTGAGAATTGGGCTGGCATATAGTAAGGATCAACTCAATTTTGGTTACTTATTATATTGCATTTTATACCTTGAGATTTTATTACCTGGAGATCTCTATTTTTCACAATAATAAGTCTGTTTCCACATCGCTTGTTAAAGAACTTTTCATTAAATTCTGTGAGATTGATGTCATAGTTGATTATTTATTATATTTCTGCAATGATAATACTTCATAACAAATCCCAAATCTCAATGCTTACATCAAGGGTTTATTTTTCTCATTTATAGGTACATGTTGAATTTAGAGGTCTCTCTCAAGTTGTTCATTCTGGGGTTGATAGTAGAGCAGCCTAGGTTATGCTCTCTGAAAGACAGATGGTAGAAATGTGGTAATTTAGCTAGACTATACTTCATACTTTAAGCAGAAATTCATGTTATCTAGCATCCTGCTTTTGGCTCCAGTAGTCACTGGGCCACACCTTCATCAGTTTAGCAATACTGCATTCCCTACATTGTGCCTAAAAGTACTGCAATGTCACACAGCAAATGAAGTGGCTATGAATTTTCATTATAAGAAGGGAGTGGATAGTTAAGACCATAAACCATTCTGTCACATTGGGCAAAATCACATTTTTGTTTACTCAATTGTCACTTCCCTTAGCAAACATCCCCATATTTCCACAGGCTAAGTATGATAAAATATTCAAATAATATACTATTTTATCTGGAAGAATTGTTGTCTTTTTTGCCTATTAACTTCTGCTTACTGAGGAAAAGATCTGGGCATGTATGTATGTACAACTTTAATATAAATTTGTACACATATCATATATATTTTTATGTATGTTCATTTAGATTTTACTTTTGAAATAAAGTAAAAATATTTTGCTCTGTAAGATAAAATGTATATGTCACTGACAAAAATCAAAGCCCTGGACCTCTTATAAGTTTAGGACATGTTGTTAGTGAACCCAAATAGACTTATATCCTGATGTACAAGTACACCTTGTGTACATAATAATGCTCATTCAGTAAGCAGAAATAGATGGAGGCCAGGTTTCAAATAGTAGGATTGTCCATTTGCTAGGCTTTACCCCATAACAAAGGTGGCAGAAATGCTGAAAGTTTCATTGACCGTTTAGATTCTAAAATATAGCTTAATATGATTGTAAGAGTTCAATAAATATGTCTTAAAGGAATGAATAGTAGAAGCCTTGCTTTCCAGCTTAGTATGTTTTTTTATTGGCTTGGAAAACTGGAGCTATCAACTGGAGCTATCACTTTGCTTGCTTTAACATAGAAATGGATATGATCAAAGCTGCGTATTTTATTTCCTACATTTAAAAAAAGCACTAAAAATCTGAGCAGATGATTAAAAGCTATAAAATATTAAGTGCAATATCCAAAATAAAAAAAAAATTTACTTTCTGAGAATATAAATATTTTCATATATTTTATATATTTGTATTATAGCGTACACATAGTTTATTTGAATTTCCTATAAAATTTTGAAAGTTCTTATTAAAGGAGAAGTAAAATAAATTAATAAATTTGAATTATTTACTATTTGAAAATATAAACATTGCAATATTTCTACAATTTGATAGAATTACTCTAGTTAATCTACACACTCCAATTTCTGTTTTAATTTTACATGATTAAGGGAAAGTATACACCAGCCATTGGTGGCTCACAAGTGCAATTTAGCTACTCAGGAGGCAGAATCCAGGAGGTTTACAGTTCAAAACCAGCTAGGGGAAATAGTTCACAAGACCCTATCTCACACAAAATCTTCGCAATAAATGTGCTGGTGGAGTGGCTCAAGGTGTAGGCCCTGAGTCAATACCTAGTACTGCAGAAAAAAAAAGATAAGAAAAAGATAAAGAATGAAATTCTTGGGATGCAAAATTTTATTTGCTGCAGTATTGCAATTTTAAAAAATATTTTTATTTTATTTAAAATGTTTGACATGTTTTCTAAGTTTTTTTCTTCTCTTCTTTATGGTTTTATTCAAAGGGTATGTAGAAAATATGTAAAATTAATTATTTATTCTCAAGATCCACATAAATAAGTCAATTAATAAATGGAAAAATATACTGAACAGACATTTTCTAAAGAATAAATGCAAACACTGAATAAATCCATGGCAAAAATGCTCAAAACTTTTACCCATCAGGGATATTCAAATCAAAACGCCATTGAGATTCCATCTCATTTTGGCTGAATGGCTATCAAGTAAACAACTAAGCAATGCTGGAAAGGTTGTTGGGGGGAGAGGAGAAGGAACCTTTATATACTGCTGGTGGAGATGTAAATTAGAATTCAATACGTAGATTACTCAAAAAACTGAAAATGCAACTTCTGTATGATCATCATCCTATATCAATCCTAAAGGAGTCAAAGGAAGCACACCCTACGTATACCTGCACACCCATGTTTACTGCAACAATATTCACAACAGCCAAGCTATAAAATCACCCACTGTGCCAGTTAACCAATGAATGGATAAAGAAAAAGAGATGTGTATATGCAATGGATTATTATTCATTCCTTATCAAAATTGAAGCATGTTATTTGCAGGAAAATGGGTGGATCTTGTGATCATAATATTAACTGAAAGAATCCAAACTCAGAAAAATATTCATTGCATGTTTTTTGTCATGTTTGGAATGTAAAAGTCAGAAAAGAAAAGCTGAAGAAAAATAAAGGAAGGAAGGAAGGGAGAGAAAGAAGAAAGAAAGAAGGAAGGAAGGAAGAAAAGAAAGAGAGAATGAAAGAAAGGGAAAAAGGAGAACAAAAACAAACACAAAAGAGGAAGGGATCTATATACTAGAGAATTGGAAAGGGACCAGCAGGAGTGAGGAATGAAATAAGTTTTGGAAATGGAGTAGGGTGGTAAACACAATCAGTATAACTCATATGTTTGTAAAATATTATAAAAACATTGTTTTGTATCATTTAAAATATGCTTAAAAAGAAATAAAAATTCATGTGTTTTAAAAAGTGAGGATATCTCACATTTCTACAATTCCTTTATATTTGGATAACATTTAAATTTACATTGATTTGACAAAAATGTGAGTATAAACAAACTGGAAATCTAAATACCTATTGTTTCTAGATGTTCACATGTGTATACATCTGAAATTAATGACTAATTTCTACCTGTTAGGTATTGTCAACGTTTCTAGCTTTGTAGAATATTGCTTGTGTGCTTTGTACATCATGCTTTCTTAATGCATAACAATGAGTCAGTAAGGAGCATAGCAAGTGGTCAATAAATAGATTTTCAGATAATTAAATTTTGGGATTTACCACAAAATTATCACATAAATATTTATTAAAATAATAGATATTTCTTATATAAAAGGATTTGGGTAAGTAATTATGCAAACGTTTGCCTGTTTTTAGCCTTCTGTTTACTCATAATCTTGAGAAAAGAAATACATAATCAATTCAACAGGCACTGTAAAATGATATCATCTATAAAAGAAATAATGATTTGATGGCCTCTCAAAGTAAAAACTGACTTGTTGTGAAAAATGAAAGCTAAAATCTATTAGTAAAACATTATGTATTCATGATCAAATAATAATAATGTAAAATAAAAAAAGTAGGAAGAGGCAGAACTCTAGGTGCAGAAAGTATATGTGATCCTTTTTTTTTACTATGTATGAAAAGTGTAAGTCAAAAGGAAAATTTTATACTGAGGAAGGTATTCAGGAAGATAGGAAGGACAAGAAATATAGCACTTGACAAAAACCATAGAAATATATAAAATAAAGTATAAATTTGAATTTACATAATTATACACATAAATCTGTGTACATACATACTATGCATACACAATATATACATACATTCACAGTTGGATGTTGATCTCAGGATGGAATTTAGAATGTGACAAAATTATCTGATGAAGTAACCTTACTGCCTAGGTTGCTGAAGTAAGACACCAACCTAAGTAAATCTGCAAATTAGTAGAGTTTTAAGAAAAAAAATCTAAAAGCAACTGGGTATAACATTTTACTCTAGTTAATAAAATCTTTTACTTTGGGGATATAGGCTAACATTTCTGAATCCACTCAGTGATGACATGGAACAATTAACTAAATGGATGATTGATAGTGGAAGCCAGGTTTCTAATGATTGAAATGAGAGACTAAGCATAAGCAAAGGGAAAGAGGCTAGAATTTATCTATGTGTTATGGTATTAGAAGTATAGACATCACTATAACTTGACATGTAACTTAATATAGACACAGGTAGTTAAACCTGGAAATAATTATAATTAGGTGTGCACACATGTGTTGGCCTAGACACATATATATCCTTGCTTTGTCAGAAAAATTAATCACACAATTTCCAGATCTTGATTTCAAATTTAATGTCATATTATGAAGAAAAAGGAACATAGACAAAGAAAAAGAAATAAGCCTTCTGAAGAAAAGGATAATCCTATTTCTGGAACAAAAATATCTAAGGTGAGTCTGCACATCTTATAAACTACAGAAAGTTAAATTTTTAAAACAACTACAACAAAACATACAGAACCCACAATTATATGAGTATGTCAAAAGAGCATAGGAGCCAAATAGTATAGCTCCTTACAGACAAATCTATAAAAAATAGGCAACAAATAATGTTTCATTACCTAATAACTCAAATTATCAAATGAGTTGAAGCTGACATTAAAAGTTTGAAATGCATTACATCTCTCCAGGTAGATGAACTAATGATGTGATGGAAAGCTATTGCACAGTGGCAGGGATGAGAGGGAATGGGAAAGGGAGAGTAACAGAGGGGGTTGAGCTAACCAAAGGTAAGTATATTCACAGCTGGGATACATCAAGAATCCCCTTTGAACATTGACTTTGCAATTAAAAATGAAAGGCAGAACCGTAAAATAGGTATAGTGTGTGTGTTGATGGGTTTTATATACATACATGAAATAAAACAATGAAACCTCTTGCAATTGCTTTAACTAGGGCAGGGAGGAGTTTATGAGGGAGACAGGTGGGGGCAATCTAACCAATGAACAATGTGAAACTATTTGGAATTGGCACAACAAATCCACCCTGTACAATGAATATATGCTAACAAAAATGAAAAAATGCAAATAAAATAAAACCTAAAAATTTTAAAAATTCACTATAGAGATAAAGAAAGACAATTTCTTAAGCAGAAAACTTCTAAATAATCTATGCAGATATTTCATACAGATGTGGTACATATCTGTTGATTCCAAAGTTTGGGTCATGCATAGCCATCTAATTCTAAATAGTATAGTATTAAAAGGAGGGGAAATAATACATTTACAGTGGAAAAATCTGAACAACTCTACTTCAGTCAAAGGGTGATGGTCCACATCACACAGCTAGTATAGGCAGTGGCCATTACAGTTTTGATATTTTGTGATGAAAATGTCACTTTACTCCTGTAGTTTTCCTCTCAAGAAAAATATTTACTCAAACAATTACAAAACACCTGGAAAAGTCACATGGAAGGACACTTATACAAAGTACTTAGCCAGTATTTTGAAAAACTATAAATATCGTCAAAATTAAGGCAAATTGATAAACTCTTGTGCCAACAATGTCTGTAAGGGAAAAGACTACTAAATAAAGTGCTTCATCTAACGGCGTATCTTGGATAGGATTTTGAAACAGAAATAGGATACTAAGGAAATGTGAATAACCAATAGACTTTAGTTAATAATAACGTAGCAGTATTGATTCAATATTTATAACAAATACACTATACTCATAAAATGCTCAAAACTAGGCAACTGAGTGATGTGGGGAAACATTATTTTTTACAACACTCTGTAATCCTAAAATATTGTACAGTAACAAGTTTACATAAAATATCATAGGAAATGTGAGCTACTTAGTAAATTTCAGAGATTGCAACTACATTGAACCATCCAAGGATCATCCTCTCATCCAGTCTTAATAGAAACCATTTCCTTCTCATCTTGTCACACAAATGAATGGTAATGGCTTCCTATTTTTCTTAAATATTTGCTAGGATTTAACTTGGATATGTTAACCTTGTCCACATATTTGGAAACTTTCCCTCCCAGGTGTTGATAGAGGTTTTATGATGCATGGCATTTGGAGAACGTGGAGACTGCTATTTTAGAGAAGGAATACACAAATATGAACATCAAATTTGCATAAAAGAAAAAAAATGTTTGGAATGCAGGTGAAATTATGTTACTGAATAATTAGAAATGTGGATCTTTTTTTTTTTCCTAAATTCCCTGAGGTAGTGCTTACCACAATGATTCCTCATTGCATGCTGGTTGCCCACTGCATCCAGAACCCTGAATTGCTCAGTAGCTCCCAGACCTCATAAAGGCTCCTGCAAATGAAGACCCTACGGTTTAAGGCTCATTAGCTGCACATTAAATCTTTCCCTGGTCCCCTCATTTAATTATCTTTAAAATCCCAAGTGAATGTGCCTGCTCTTCTATGTCAGCAGCTCTAACCATTATAGGTAAGGGTGAGGAAATAGAAGAAGTAGGTTAATTGGGGATTTCTTCAGTCTGAAGAATAAATGCTTTGGGGTGACTTGTGAGTACAAGAAAAAAAAGAAAGAGGTAGATAGCAATGATGATAAACCAAGTTTGGGGATTCTACATTTGTTCAGGGGGCAGAATCACTGAAGTCAATAGGAAAAAGGGGGAAATGCACTAATTTGAATTAAAATAGAAAACTTTCAGTTTGAACCTTGTGGAGTTTGTTGTGTCTGTATGTAAAATCCATAGACATGTGTAAATACTGATATGAACTTTGAAGAGAGATTTACCTGGGGAAATAGATCTGAGAATCATCAGCATTTTCAGATTATAGTTTTATGCATAAATAATAAGGTAAAGAATGCACAGATTTTAGGAGTAAAGGGGGACTAATTTAAATATCAGAAAAAGCAGTGTTTTTAAGGTCAAAGAATAGAAGCAACTTCAAACTGATTGACATTTGTGGAAAAACTGCAACATTTTGTTTAAACAGAAGCAAGAGAAACAAATATGCAAAGATGGGATGCATAAGAAGTGACAATTATAAGATCGAAAAGCAAATTGAAAAGTTTCTATTTTATTTTATAGCAATGTTAACACCAATCTTTAAGATGAGTAAACTGAGCTTCACAAAGTTAAGTAATTTCCTTAAATCTGTGTCAGAAGTATCAAACAGATTTCATGTTTAAGCATAACTCAAACTCTATATTACAAACTACACAGGGATTGGGAGCAGGTGGAACATTCATCCAAAAATGGAAAGTGTGACAGAGATGAGTAACACTGAAATAAATAACACCTGTCTAGAAACAAACCACAATGAATTCACTGAAAGATTTTGGACAATATGGGGTAGGGGAAATGGAAAGGAAGAGTAATAGACAGGGTTAGACTGATTAGAGAACCATGTATTCACCGGTGAAATACAAAGGCGAAACCCCTTTGAACAATAAACTTACACAACACATATTTAAACAATGAAAGACAGAAATGTAAAACAGGTAATGTTAGGAGGAGGAGTACTAGCAGGACAGGAACATCAATAAAGAGGCTAAAGGAGAGTGAATATGGTCAGGTTATTTTTGGATAAGTCTAAAAAGATGGAACATTGACGTGTAGAAATTATTTTAAGAAGAGAGAAGAGGCATGAGGGACAGTAATGTGGGGGATGAGCTTAACTGGGATATACTGTACACATACACAAATGGAAATGTCACTACAAAATCCCCTGTATAACTATTATATACTAGAAAAGGTTTAAAAAGCAAAAAAAGATGATGAGCATATAAATTATAAAAAATATCAATGAATTCCATAGGCCTTTGAGTCTTAAATCATTCAAATAAGGACAAAAGAACAAAGCCCCAAAACAACTCTATCAAAAAGGTGAGTGAAAGCTGGATTCTAAGCATATTTTATGGCACGATCATCACAATTTTGCCAGAAAATCTGCACACTTCCTGCTATCATTTATAACTGCTGAAAAATGAAATTTATCTGTCTACTCTGCTGCTTATAATTTGTCACCCTTCTACAGCTTGTCCTATGCTGTATCTTTCTAGTCCTTTCTGTTTTTGTAATCAGTATGGTTTTACATTTCCATGATAACTTTTATTATAATCAAGCCCTCATTGCTAACAAAGATTTCTATGCGTGTATTTGATGCTAGGACAAATGTAGTATGCATCGCATCCTTTCATAATGTAATATACTAGGTTGGTAAAGGTGTGGTAAATGTTTGTGGCTCACAGAGCACAACACTTTTCACTAACCTGCTAGAAAAGAGAACTTTCACATTTATGACTTGATAATATAATGATTATATAATAATATTTAAATAAATAAATAAATTCTTTAAATTGTAGAACGTTTATGTATTTGCAGAAAATTGAAAAGCTAGGAACGGAAAAAGTGAGATATACTGAATACCTAGCTTCTTTACTTTCACATCCTTTATAACCATGGAATATTTGTAAAATCAATGAAGAATTATTGATACATTATTAAATCCCTACTTCATTTACCTTTTCTATATATTGTCTCTTTTGTCTCAGGGATTCCATTAGGATACCACATTCCATTTGATTGACATGTTTTCTCAGGCTCTTCTTAGCATGATAATTTTTCAGACTTTTTTCATTATTTGGAGACATTAACAGTTTTGAAAAATATTAAACAAATATTTTGGAAAATGCCCCTCTGTTATAAATTGTCTCATTTTTTTCTCATGATTATATTCGAATTGAGGCTTTGAGGATGATTTAAAATATAAAAATCTAATAATATCATTTCAAAAGTACATATTAAGACTGGAGGCATGGCTAAAGTGGTAGGAACATCATTCTGAGTGAGGTTAGCCTGGCCTAAAAGACCAAAAATCCTATGTTCTCCCTCATATGTGGACATTAAATCAAGGGCAAACACAACAAGGGGATTGGACTTTGAGCACATGATAAAAGCGAGAGCACACAAGGGAGGGGTGAGGATAGGTGAGACACCTAAAAAATTACCTAGCATTTGTTGCCCTTAAAGCAGAGAAACTAAAGCAGATACCTTAAAAGCAACTGAGGCCAATAGGAAAAGGGGACCAGGAACTAGAGAAAAGGTTAGATCAAAAAGAATTAACCTAGAAGGTAACACACACATACAGGAAATTAATGTGAGTCAACTCCCTGTATAGCTATCCTTATCTCAACCAGGAACACTTGTTCCTTCCTATTATTGCCTATACTCTCTCTTCAACAAAATTAGAGATAAGGGCAAAATAGTTTAAGCTGGGTATTGAGGGGGTGGGGGGGAGAGGGAGGGGGTGGAATGGGTGGTAAGGGAGGGGGTGGGGGCAGGGGGGAGAAATGACTCAACCCTTGTATGCACATACGAATAATAAAACAATAAAATAAAAATAAATAAATAAATAAATAAAATAAAGTGGTAGAGAGCCCACTCACAAGCATGTAGTCCTGAGATCAACCCTAATGCCAATGGTGGGAGGATTGGGAGGGGTGAGGGGGAAAAGGACACAGGGATACATTTTATCAGCATGGTTTTTGACTGCTGATGGTGATCATAAACTCATAATTGAGATATTGCTAGTCAGGTTCTCCACTGTAAAGTTACTTTTCCCTACCATATCCACTATCAAGAAATTCAGAAATGTGTCCTTCACTCTTTGAAAATGATCTAGTCACATAAATTGCTTAGAAATATCTTGCCAGTTCACACAAAGTTCCAATTTCCCAAATACTCTACTGGATGCAAGTCAAATAGATGTGCATAAATCAGAGTATTTCTGCCTGCGGAAGGAGACTGGAACAAAAGGTTTGTGTTTTGGTGTTGCTGTTCCTCTTATTATGTTTTTTCCTGTTTTGTAATGCTGTGTATGGAACCCAGAAGTTTTGTTCATTCGAGGCCGTGCTGTACCACAGAATCAAATCTTCATCCCAGTTGTACCATTTTACAGATAAATGGCAAAAGGGAAATTTAGGAGAGGAAAGTTACTGAGCCAACAAAAGGAAAACATATCTCAATGCCCTTCCCTCAAGAAGATATCAAATGAGGTGTTTAATAGTCTATCAGCAGTATAATTCTTCAGCATGGCAGAGAAGTAAAACCCTACTCTGGATTCAGTAGTAGCAGTGGACAGTCTCCTATAACATTATCTGTTTTTCTTGTTGGTACTGGAGTTGAACTCAGGGCTTCAGGCTTGCTAGGCAGATGCTCTAGCGTTGAGTCACTCCCTCAGCCCTGTGTTGCGTTGGATATTTTTGAGACAGGGTCTCACTATTTGCCCTAACTGGCTTGGAACTGCCAGACCCTCCTGATCTGATTAAGTGTGGGGCACTTAAGATGAAGTCTATAGGAAAAGACAGCAATGTGAAGATCGGGAGTTAGAGGTACTAAGGTAGAAGTAAGTTTCCCTTGAATAAGGGGAGAAGAAATTTCAGCAATACTAGCCATTATGAATGAGAAAGGGAGTGGGAAAGCCAAACTGGACAGATGAACTAGTTTGAGGTTTATGTAGCAATTTTTAAACCAGGACAATGCATCATTTTTTTTCTGTCCTATGTACTTTAAATTCACTGGCAGTTTTGAAATTAGGATGGCCTGGACAAACTTCTAATTAACAGTGATGAGAAGGGCAAGCAATGGCTTGCAGTTTACAAAGGAAAGAGGACTTATTACCAGGAGCTGGAGCTCTTTAACCCCCTAGTCAATGATTGAGTGGACAGATAAGCAAACTGCTCAATTTGCTATGAGGTTCCAAGCCTTACATTCCTTCATTGGGAATTCAGATACAAATCTTTCATGATTTACATGCTTGATAATGAAAGGAGGTAGAGAAGAATTGTATTTAATCAGGAGGGACACCAAGAACTTTTGATTTCATAATTTATAAAAATTCAATATAAGATTGACTGTCATTTTTATAGAATTGTGTTTCTAATGCTGAATGTACTTTTTAAAGGAAGATTTTTGTGTATTTTCTCTATAAGTTACTGTGATTATGTTTTTTATATAAGCCTTCAAAGTTTCAAAAGTAATATACAAATGATCAAAATGCTTGCATGCACACACACACAAGTACACACACCGGATAACATAATTTATTTTTCCCTATCATTCACATCTTTCCCTGATCTTTCCAAGACTATTTTAAGGAATTATTTTCTAGATATTTCACCTTCTTTGCCATGATTCTGGTAAGCTTATTAAGGAATTGTATCCATTAAAGTAGCATAATACCTATTTAAGATGACTACCACCTTATAATTTTCTTTAAAAACTCAATAAATATACTTAAACTAAATTGATGATGGAGGAAATACAAAGAGCAAAAAATGAATGAGTACTTTATTGGACGTTTACTCAAAACCACATAGATGACAATTGAATTGATTCATGAAAAGCTATTTAAATTCTTGCTACCTTACTATCATGAAAATATTATGAGAACTGAGGAAGCCCAGAAAATAAAAATCAACTTGAAAATATTAATTCTTCAAAGTAGTTGATGAAATTTCATTTATAGTTCTGGTAATAGCAAATTATATGAATACCTCAGTGAATGTGGCAGAAACACAAAAAGGACAATAAAGAAAAGCTTGTGATTATAACTGCATGAATAAAATGGTACTATAAAATTTTAAACTTCAGGCTTAATACAATTGTCTCACATTTTAGTATGTACAGAGAACTTTGGGGATGCTTTAAAGTTCTGTAAAAGGAAGTGCATTCTTCCAAGCTTTTGAATCAAATAGTCTGGAATGAATTCAAGAATCTCCACTCTAAACTACATCTCAAATACTCAAATGCTCCAGAACAGAACCACACAGTACACCTCTGACATATACTGACCTTAGATCCATGATAAAAATTTCCTATTTGGAATTGCTCAATGCAAACAAAACTAATAAAACATTTCAAGATCTTTACTGTGGAAAATTGAAATCTCTGTGTATCCTAGTATTTACCACAAGTAAATATATTTACGGCAGTATGTATACATAGAAATTGAAGGAATAATTATTTTCGTTCTAGAAAACAATTTGAAAGTTTTTATATTGAACTTGGAGAAAAAGGTTGGGAGATTTTGTATATATATTATAAATTGTGTAATAGAAACATAAAATTGATTTGATGTATAGGATATGTGATATACAGGCCTTCCTTGCATGAAAAAGCAAGGGATGGAGAGAGGAGAGAGAGAGGGAGAGAGAGAGACAGAGAGAGAGAGAGAGAGAGAGGCAGGGAGGGAGCTAGGTAGAAAGAGAGAGAAGCACACAGACAAAAAGGCACTCAAGATCATAACATTCTATTCCAGGGAAGTAGGAACCCTCAGTTAGGGGCCAGCTGAGATCAAATAATCCACCTCTTCTTAGATGTTAGCTTCAAGTTTCCTCATCTTTTCCTATGGATAAGGTCTTGTCATCAAATACCACTCTGTCAAGGGAAACAGGCATTATTATTACTGAACCCAGACTAGGGAGTTTTACTTATCTGCCAGTCTGAACAACTACCCAAACAAGATATATCTTTCTGCTAAAATCAGAGAGAGGGGAACTTCACTTTGTAATGGTACTTAGCAAGTTTACTATTGACCCTGCTTCCTTATTCTATCCCTGAGTCCAGCTTCACTAAGTCTCTGAATACCACGTGATGTCTTCCTTTCCCTGTTGTAGCTGTTACAGAAAACTATTGCTATCAATCTCAACTATCCATGTGTAACCATGGCCCATAGCCATACTAACTTCCTTCACTTATGGAGTGATGGGAAAACAAATAAAATCACTAATTTTATATATGTACCAATTTCTTAACCATTTGCTATAATCATGGAAGCTAACGTCAACAAAAGCTTCAGCTAACTCCTTGACTTTCATATTTCTAGATGTTTCAGTAATGAGGCACTAATAAAGAGTGACTACATGAATGATTACCAAGGCATCCCTTGCTACATCCTATAATTAGAAATCATTATAACATGTATTTACAGACACACATACATAGATGTTTATCGGAAACATGAGTATCAATACTAACCAACATGACTAGCATCTGCTGATGAGCCTGTAATATGAATACCTTTGAGAGTAAAGAAGTACAATAGGCTAATGTGGTGGGATGAATTTCTAAAATGGCCACTCAGATTTCACTACCCAATCCCCATAACATTTACATAAATATGATGTAGTACTGTTTCCATGATTATGTTATGTTACATAGAATAGTTGGCTATAAAATAGGAGGATTACCATGGGTGGGCCATTTCAATAATGTGAATCTTTAAAGGAAGAGAGCATTCTCATGCTGGTAGCAGAAAAGGATGTGAGAAATATTTGAAATGTGAGAAGGATTCGAGCCACTGTAACTGAATTTGACGACAGAATTAGCCATAATTCAAGGAATATGGGTTATCTCCCAAAATGAGCCATTCGGTGAAGAAATGGAGCCTGGTTCCTAAACTTCATGAACTATATTAAGCCAACTGCCTAATGATTTTGAAGTAGATTTTTCTCAAAAACCTCCAGGAAAATATGTCTCCTGCCTGTACATTGGTTTCACTTTATTGAGGCACTGTGGAGAGAACTAAGTCAAATCTAAGTCCTCTAAATTGCAGAGCAGCAAAATGGTAAATGGATGTTTTCTAAGCTGCTTAGTATATGGCAATTTGTTATCTAGCAATAGAAATCTAATTCAGTCAGATTTATTTAGGAAACTATTCTTGAAATCTTGAGAATCAGTGTAGAAGGCTATATTTTTCCTAAGTTTTAACTCAGTGATAAAACTGAATTTTTTCTTGAAGTATTGTAATCATTAAAAGAAAATATGGGGCTAAGATTTCCTCAATATATGTTCATTTTGATATTTTAATTTCATTTGTAACTTAAAAATTTCATAGAATCCATTTAACAAATGTACAAATTTATATGACTACTTATTAAATTAGTTATGATATTAGTGCTTCTCTACTTATAACATGGAAAATACAGCTTTGCATACTGACTATCAGTTTTGATTTATATAACTACATAGTAAGAAGAGAAGAAAAGTTACTTTAAGGACAACATAAAAACTAAAAAGAAAGAAAGAGGTGGTCTTGACTGAAAGACTCACAGACTATTAAGAGAATATTTTCTTTGAATGAAATTAAGTTCATAGGTTTATAACTTCAGTTAATGAAATTTAAATTTAGTGTCTTTACAGATCCATTGAATTATAGGAAAAGACACACAAGTCTTGTTTAAAGTAGTAGTTATGGATCTCAAGATCAGAGGAAAATTTAAAATTGGTTGAAAACAACATTTGAGTTGTATGTAGATCTCTTGGACAAAAGAAAACATCCATCAATATGTAAATGCATTCAAACATATTTCTATTTATTTTATATAATAGTATTTGAAAATAAAACAGAAAGTGAAAGCATGGGAAGATTAAAATTGTATCCAGATTAGTTTATCAAAGTTCAAAGAATGTCTCTACTTTGTAATTTAAGTAAAATAATTTAATTAGGTTGTTTGAAAGGCAGACTTTCTAATAGTTTTAAGTTGACTTTGTTTTAGTTTAAACTCTCTAAATCACTAAAAATAAAACTTCTTGTAATATACTTATATATTAAAAACAAATTGTTATGGGATCCCTTCATTTGAAGCCAAGAAAAGTACATTACCAGCATGCAAATGTGGGAATTATTTAATCCCATGTTAAAAGGGTCAACCACAACTTCACTGAGATTTGTTTCCTGTTTCAGGAAAAAAAATTGATTCTCTCTTCTTTTTAGAATATATTACTGAAATAAAATTAATTCTTGGAGACTCACTGTATTTCAATCTCTTTTTAACCTGTACAAATTTTACATGTTAATGAGGTTTAGCATGACATTTCCATACATTCATACAGTACAAACTGATCATTTCAAATACCATTTCCCCAACGCCCCATTTCTTTCGTTTCTTAGATTGATAAAGTTGATTGGAAGGGACACGGGTATAAGCATGTTCACATATCCTTATACAAGGTTAAACCAACTAAAACAAAGAACAGAATTTAATTTTGTTAAATATTTTAGTGACAAAAGCACCTCCCAAATTTCTCCTTCTAACTTTCATGTTCACTTAGAAATTGTGTTAAAATTTGGTTCATTGTTTTTTAGGGATCACTGGGGGTTTTGTCTTTGTAATCTCATTTTTATTTCTGGCTTTGGTTTTGAGACCACTGGATCATTCTCAGAGGTAACTTTAGAATTTGATATCATCTCTTCACACTAAGAAACTGTTCTATGACCTTCCTCTGACCTCTCCCTTTATCTTGGTGCTAGGGCTACTTTTTTATTCCCAAGAAAAATCACATATACATGTACATTCTTTCCATTTGTACTTTAAATAAGTATCATGTTCATTTTGGTATTCTTGATCCTCCAAATTGGTCATCATATCCTTTATTCTTTTCTTGCCTCTTTCTAACTGGATCTTGATTTAATCCAAAGCTCTCAGACATTTCCTTTCATTGCTCCAGAATCTCATTGAGTAGCAGTAGAGATGTTGTACGAAGAGTGATCTCATTCTCTTTCTCTGACTGCCTGTCTGCATGTCTGTCTTCTGTGTCTTTCTCTCTGGATCTCTTTCTGTCTCTTTTTTTCCTCCTTCCAACATGTACATACAATCTAAGTCTGTCTGTCTATCTATCTATCTATCTATCTATCTATCTATCTATCTATCTATCTATAATAGGTAGATATACATAGGCATATACTCGTATATCAGTTTAACAGTAAATATATCTTTAATAACTATAAATGTATTATACAATTTTAATTAAAATATTATTAAAGTATAATTAAAATAACTATTGGGATAATCTTTATTCTTTTATTATATGTTCTATAATCATCCATGAAAGAGAAATAGCTGGTTTTGTATTATCAAATAAAGATTTTAATAATGAAAAAGCCATGAAATTTTGCATTTGCTAATATTTCCAGGTGTATATCAATAGTCTTATTTTCTGTCATTAGTTTTTATAACATAAATGTTTATTTCATTTGTTCTTTTTAGTTTGGTTTTTGAGGCAGGGTCTTGCCCAGATTGACTTGGAATTCACTATTTAGCTCAGACTGGACTTGAACAGTTGATCTTTCTACTCCCATCACTGAAGTGCTGAGATCACAAGCGCTCACCACCATATCCACCTGGCATTAATGTTTTTTAACTTTTAATTTTAAACAAATTCAGATTTATAAAAATGTGAAAGTATATTAAAGAATTTCCATGTAAGTTACAATTCTCATATCTATGTTTTCACATTCCATGGTTTCTGTTGCCTTTGGTCAATTGTATTCCAAAATTATTAAGTAAATTAATTGAATTTGATCTCAATAATATTAAATAGGAAATTCTAAAAAATAAATAATTTGTTAGTTTTAAATAATTTTATTATATAACTTTGCTGTATTCCTTCTCTTTTATTACTGGTTATTGCCATTAATCTCTTACTCTTCCTAACTTATCTGTTAAATTTTATCTTATTTATACATATATATAGAGAGAGAGAGAGAGAGAAAGAGAGAGAGAGAGAAAATGTACAAGCCCGGGGTATATACAGATTCATTTAATTCTCTAAGTAATGTACTACACGGTTACAGAATTCAAGCTAGAATCAAATAAAATATTTACTTGTTCTGTCTCTTTAGAGCTAGCCAATAAAATTCTTCTGTTTCTTTGCTTTTAGTTCCCTTGAAACTTTTGAAGACTTCTGGTCAGATATTTTATAGAAGTCATTTAGTGAGGATTTATCTGGTGTTTATTCATGATTATGTTGGCTACATTTAGGAAAAATGCATTGAAAGGAATGGTATTCCCTTATTGGCACATCATTTCAGCTAGTGGATATGTCAACGTGTCATTATTAATCCTGTTTACTTTGTACGCTAGGTTAAGGTTATTTATGACAGGTTTCTCAACAGTAAATTTTGTTTTCCTACTTACAATTCAAAAGTATTGCATGGGGTAAAATTATAAAAGCATATTTTTAAAACAAAATCTCTGCTACTTTTGGCAACATATATCTCATTTTTTAATTAAGTATAATAGTATTGGAAGTATCACTTTATTTTGAGTTGGTTATATTTCAAAGTATAGCTTTGCACACTTGTATGATTTAAAAATATATTAAAGAGATTAGAGCTATATCTCTATATAATGAGACAAAGGTAGGATGTAACTATCACTTCAGACAGCTACAACATACACTTGTACTATGGACATTTTGAAAACCTACTTAAAATAGAAAATAAAGAGTCTTCATGAAAATGGAATTTGAAGGTTAGTACCCATTTCATCTGAAAGGAAAAAGTAATAGCTTACTATATTATTTCTGCTGCCCGATGGAACATTAAGGAAACTGAATCATCTTAAAAAGAGAATAACAGCATGGAAATGTCTGTGGAAAAGATGCTCAATAGATTTTGTTATAGAAGAGAGTTTTGCTAATACTGAATATAAAAATTTAGAACATGGAAAGGTGCCAAACCTTGTATATACTTCAGCAGTTTTAGGAAAGAACAAGCTTTTGAATTGATCTGAAGTCTTAAGATCTGAATTTATGTTTTAGGACTCTGAGCACATATTACAGATGAATGTTAATACAACTGAAATTTAGCAAAGCATCTGAAAATTACCAAATCCATATTTACCCTTAGTGATAATGATATCACTTTAGAAAGAAACTAATTTTAAATTTTGCCATATCTTATTTGTGTGATAACCTGACACAGTATAATTTAAATCATTTTAAATTGATATTAATTTGCTCATTTACATTTCTCCATAGTGAAAGCAAAGAACAGAGATACCCTTAAAATTTTAAGAACAATGAGAATCATTTTACTTCCATATTAAATGTATTAAGTGTTGTAATACCATTATCTAGTCAATTAGAGAAGAGTAAGGAAAGGGTATGCGAAGGAGCATATGGTAGCCCATGGATTTTCCAAATTATTTTGTTTGTGTTTTTCTACTCTAAACTTAACTCCAGGTCTCTCAGTATAGGGAATGCAGTATCATAATCATACACATGGGATATGTTCTTGGACAAGGTGTGTTTCAATGCACAGTTTAAATCACTTGGCAACAAGTACCTGCAAGGCCTTACCTTGACCCTAGGCAGTAACCAATATTCTGGATATGTCACGGATTCTGCACTATCATTATGAAAGGTCAATTCTATTGCTTAATATTGTAAAGTCAGTTCATTTATTCCAGAAGAAACTTGATGTAGTAGAATTGCATGGTTGCATATTTACCACAATTAGGATGCATGGCAGTTAGATTACAACACATTAATTTAAGACAATTCAGACAGAATTAATTTTAGGGGAAAGAATGGAAATTAAGTTACTGACTTATGTATAATATTACATTTTAAAATAAGTCATTCTGTAAGTTGTTTGCCTTAAAATAAGTATCTATAGTTTTGTAGAGAGTTCAATAGTGTCCTCGCTTCAAATTTTACATCCAGAATTTAACCTTATTTGATAATAGGTTATTTGAGATGAAATTAGTTAAGAAAATCAAGACTAAATTGTTCTGAATTTAGTATGAGCACCACAAACAACAGTGTGTCATCTCCTTACAAGAAAAGAATGTGTGTCTTCAGATACACATTAAAGACCACTGTGAGATTGAGGTACACACTGGAGTTATGCTACAATGAGCTTGGGATCACCAGAAGTTGGAAGAAAAGAAGTTTCTTCTCTAGAGCCTTGAGAAGGAAAATAACCTTGCTGACTTCTTGATTTTAAACGTATATCCTCCAGAATAAAGACAATACATTGCTTTTGTTTCAAGCCACCCGGATTTGGTACAGAGAATGAGTTAGTACTATTAGAAAGGCCTAAAACTGCCTCATTCAATTGCGAGTTTTAGACCATGGTCCCCTAGACCGTCATGACATCCAAACTCTTAAACCCATAGGCAAGAAATTAGAGTCCCTCTAAAGTCAGATCACCTAACTTCTGACAAAAAACTTTGATTTCCAACTTCTAGATCCTAGAACAGTGAATAAATAGTATGTGTTGTTTTAAGCCACACATTATTATAATTTATTAAAATATTCTTAGGGGATGAATACAAAATTCATTCATTCATTCAAATAATAAAAGAAACAATATCTGCTACACAGGATTTGGCCTTTGTCTTTCATCTCACATTGCACTGGTCATCCAAGATTGCTGACTTTTATTCTTTAAACAGTCATTATGGGCTCCCTGTCTTTGGACTTCTCCCAGCTTTTTCTTGGAGCTTGACTCTTTGCTACTTTTCTATCTCAATAAACTCACTTATTTTATGAACAAAAAAATAACAAATGGATAAAAATGGTCATTACATAAATCACTAGATCTAACTTTTTGCTTCCTTATAGGCCTTCATTGGCTCCCAAACCTTTAAATTCTTCTCACCTTCTTTCTTTTCTTTCTACAAGCTTTTCCACAAATTTCTATAGTGTTTTTCTAAAACTGAAACCTAACCATTTAAGTTAAGTTCAATTAAAATCAATTCATAAATCCATAAAGATGTCTCCTGTATGCTGTAAGCCTGCTAGGTAATGGGGTCATAGTGAACCCAAGCAACACAGTCCCCTCTACCTCACAGTTCTTAATGATACTACTAATTAGCCATTGTGATGACTTCCAGGAAAAAAAAAAACATGCGTGATAATGTGATTTTTTTTCTTATGAAACTTAGATTCATTGATATTATCTACACAATACCAGGAAGCATTCAAATTAAAAATACAGTATCATTCATTTTGCCCATATTACAATGAGTCCAATATCTAAAATAAGAGTGAAAATTTTATATTTTATAATTGAAAAAATATATGATGTAAAAAATCATGGTCTAAAATTAGCACACAATGTAAAATAAAGAAATTCACATTTACATTACCTCGTGTATTTATGAGAAGAATGCTTAAACTCTACACTGGACAATTCTTATTCTTCTTTTCCCTTTTTTCTTCAGTGCAGGAGATTATAATAGGGCCTCACGCTTGGTAGGTCAGTGCTGGACCACTTGAGCCAAGTCCTCAGTCCCTCTGCTCTTAGTTTGCATTTCAGAGAGGGTCGCCTGCTACCCTGACCCTCCTATCTCTACTTCCCATGTAGCTGAGATTAGGGGAATGAACAATGAATGACTTCTTTTTGTGATAGGGTCTTGCTAAGTTATTGCCCCAGCAGGTCTCAAACTATGACCTGCCTATCTTCACCTCCTGAGTAGCTAATTGGTAATTTTTTCTTTTTAATATATCCCTTTTGTTAGATGTCAAGCTAATCAGTGAAATCCAGTGCTTGGTGAACTTCTATTTATCCTTTAAAACCCACGTTAACTCTTATCTCTCACTTTATCTGTGAAACTTAAACTAATCACATTGACTTTTCTCAGTTCTTACTTTATTATAACTGGGTTGTAAAAGTATAACTTTACCTATATGCCAAGATAAGGAGTATTTAGTGTATTGAAATGAAATGAGACTGGGCTTTTAATGTGAAAAGTCCCTTCATCTCTGTGGTCTTTAGTAGGATACTTAGCTTCATAATGTGGGAAAGATAATTTGCAAAACATATTTCTATATATGATTAATCAGAAACAGGAATTTTGAAATAGCTTAATAAGTTATTTTTCCTTGTGATGTGTAAAAATTCCATAAACTCTTCTATTATGCTTTAAAAATTAAAAATTGAAAGAATAAGTCCTAATTAACTTTCCTTAGTTTCTAACATAATAGAAATCATAACAAAAAATGTAATGAAATTATGTTTAACTTGGAAACAAGGTATAATTTAAATATAAACATAGAAAGTGTTTCACATATTTAGTTATCTAGAGGGAATAGTCTTTGTAAAATCTTCACATGCAAATGTATTTGATTATATAACTATAGAAATCTTCAATTTAAATTAAAGTTTACCTGTTCATTTTGTAGTGTCAAAATTTCTGTGCATAAGAACAAGCAAAGTCTTGAAATGAGAGGTTATATCTTAATTAACTGTATAAAATAGTACCTAGAATTGATATAGTGTTAGATACTGGCCACATGTATGATTTTATAAGACATTTGAAGCATTTATTAATTTTCATGTATGTTTTCAAATGATGTATAAAGTTATAGTTGAGATAGCTAGTAAGATCCCTAAGATATGTAACCATTTAAAATATAGAATGCAAAATAACTTGAATACGTTTTTAATTTTTTTTGGTCCAAGAAGAATGCTAGAATATGAAAATCACCTATTGGAAAAGTCATTTTCTGATTTTCTGTTATAAAAAGAGGATTTGTTGGTGTGCATTTTATAGTAGTATTCATATACATTTGTAATGACCTGTCAAGATTTCTAGTTTTTTTCTCCAACATATTATATATTTGGAAGGCTGAAGAAATTATTTGAGGGATACTTATCCATTTGGGAGATATAAGTTATAATTAACTTACAATATAATTAACTGTTTCTGTATAATGATGCTCAAGTAGAAATGTACCTACATTCTTAGACTGAAAAGCATGTTTAACACAAAATTCACAAGCCACATATTCAAAATGGATGCAGAGAATGCAGATCATGTTGAATGTGTAAAGAATATATTGCCACAATTTCTCATCTTTCTCATTTACATTTCTTGTCGAGAAAATAAACGTGAATGTAAGAAAAATGAGATTAGCGGTAATATTTGGTAAAATAGAATAAGGGAAATTATTTTGCATATTAACATCAGGTTACTTACATTTGTTAGAATTTTCTCCTTATGTTGAATCATCATAAGTGTGATATGATCTCAATATACATGCCTCCATATGAATGAACATCCATAGTTAACCATCATTAAATTGACTAAATTACTTGCTCATATTACTTTTATTTTACATCTTGAAATACATTCCTTATTGTTTTTTCTGTGTGAATACTGAAATAATAAAATATATTTGTTTTTTAAGCATATCTCAAATACTTTTTAAATTTTTAGTACATAATTTTAGTTTGGCTGTCTATATTTATAGTAAATAGGTCTTTACCTTGCTCTCTTTGGAAAAAATTCCTATTGATTTCTGCTATGTATAGTTCTGGATTAGAAATTTTCTGATTTTTATCCCATCACAGAAATTTTCTGCACTTATCCCTGCACATGGTAAATGAGAAGTTTACCACATTTTTCCAGTGACTTTGATATTTTTCATTCGAGAATTAATATTCAATTAAACTTAATTCTATTCCTTTATAGATACAACTTTAAAGATAGACAAATTTATAATATCCAGCAAGAGACACTGATGTTTTGTCAATAAAGCCTGTTGTATTTCCCTCAGTGATTCATTGTGAAATTCATTTTGAAGACTTCCCTGACATTAAATATAGCCATGAACTTGATATTGTCAATGATGTATGACCAGAAAGCATATGCGCGACTTTTAAACCTTGGCCGTGTGACTCTCTTACATTAGTCATTTCAACATTTCCCTTCTGCCAGCTCAACAGAAGAGCATAGTCATTTCCCAGCCATGTGTTGAAGATGGCAAAATTCCCAGGATGAGATGATTCTTAATTTCCAAATTATCACAAGAAAGAGTGATGTGCTGACCAACAAACTATTTTGGATATCAAGCACAAAGAGATAAATTTCTTCAGCCATAAAACCTTTTGCTATAATTTCTACCATCTTTTATCATTACAAATAGAGATTTCTAATATCTTTAAGTGTTTATTTACAGACTTATAAAGGCAATCTCAAGTACATACACATGGCAAATTGTATGTAAATTTTTATTGAACATATGGTAATAAAATCAAAATGTAAAAACTTTGCAAAGCATGTAAAATAAAGTAAATCAAGTTAAACTTAATTATGAAATCCAAACTAATGTTTGGGTTTCATGAAAGATAGTATTTTTCCTGCATTTTAAAAATCCCATCATGAGATATTTCTACCTGCCCTAGCACAGATAATTTACATCTTTATATTTTAAAACCATGTATTGTGCTATTATGCACTGTACAACTATGTACATGAATCTGTTATCTCCTCATATTCACTAATGAAAAATTATGCATGTACATTATGTTGTTTTAAATACTTTATTTACCTATGAAGGACATTTATTTTTTTTTCTTTTCATACATTTAGAATGAATAGAGTAGCATTAATATTAGTTAGACAAACAAAAATATAAATAATATCATAAAACAGTATAGAGAGGGTTTTTCAAATATCTGTCTTCGTCTCTATCATCTAAGATATGACTAGAAAATATTTTCCAAGCCCTGTGTATCTAGTTGGAAAAATGTGAAGTTTTCTGAGAATTGGAATGTCTGTAGATATGACACAGGCTACTTTGAAGTGAGAGGAGGCAAACAGCTGTACCTTTTCTTTTATTTCTCTAAGTGCCAGATTCCCATAGGGGGAAATTGTACTCTAGAGGCAATGATTTAAGGATCTTGGATTACTACAGTGAGCAGCAACTTACTGACTCCCTCCCCCAGTGATGTAAGCAGGACTGAACAATGAGTGAGAAATTAAATATTTATTTGCTGAATCCACTGAGATTTTGAAATTATTGGTATGCCTTTTATTATTTGTCAATTAATGCTTAATTACAAGGCAGTTGTTAAAATGCTAACATTTTCTTAAATTTAAAATATAGTGAAAAAAGAAATTTTAAAATTTTATTAAAAATCACATATCTGTGAAGAACAGATATAAAATGGAAAATGATAAAAATGCAATAAAAATAGGAATTTATATAAATTTGGAATCTTTTAGCCAGATATTGGCTATAAGATCAATAAAAAGTGATTTAGTCAGGGTAGATTAGAAGAAGACATGAAAACTGGGGAGGAATAAACTTAATAAATGCTAAAACATCAAATAAATGCTTAATAACACCCAATATCATCAAAATCAAACTTACAGTTATAATAAAGTCATAACTTTAGAATATGAATTATTTAGTTTCACCAACATGTGACAAAATAAACAGATTTTAAGATTTTCATCAAGTACATTAAATTAGTAAAGAAAGCTTAAGCATTGGATAATATTTGATAGTTATTTTCAAATAACAATGTCTTTAATATTGAATTTTAGCATCCCTACTTCTAAAGTAAATTTAAAATTTTGATAATTTTTCCTTAAACTAATAATTATGACACTGGAGTACATAATAGTTTGAAAGTGTCTTGTTTATAACAGATACAAAAAGCATAGGTTATAGCTATATTTTTAGATGCATTCTCAGAGCTCATCTAAAAGGAAACATAGCACGCTTATGAGTAAAATAACAAAAAGTACATAAATTCTATTGAGGAAAAATAACTTGAATTCCTATTTCATGGTTCTTACTGAACTGCCCTACAAATACTCCCATGTTGGTGGGAATGCAAATTGAGTCACTCACTTACAAAAACTGTATGAAGTGATTTTTTAAAAATGATATTAGTTTTCTCAGCACCATTTGTTGAAGATGCTCTCTTTTCTCCAAAGCATATTTTGGGTAACTTTGTCAAAAATCACACGGCTATAGTTGCATGAGTTTATATCAGCATTTTCTATTATATTCAATTTGTTTTCATGTCTTTTTTTGTGCCAGTACCACAGTATTTTTATTACAATGTCTCTGTAGTATAGTTTAAAGTTTTAAATCTCTAGTGTTACCCTTTTGGCTCAGGATGTCTTTGGCTTTTACAGGTCTTTTGTGTTTCCATATAAACTTTAAGATTGATTTTCTGAGGGGATTTCAGGAGATGGGAGAGATGAAGAAAATGTTAGAGAATGAAAAATATTGAAACAATCCATCTACATATGAATCTAATATAATGTACTGTATAGTAAGCTGCTGACTACTAGGTGAGTATGGTGATAGAGAATGAGTAAGTAACAAAAAGGGGTGGTTAATTTGGTAACTCTTGGAACATTAATATATACTAAATTAAAAAATGAAGGGGAAGAGGAAAAATAATATATATTTTAAACACATGTAAATATCTCAATCTATTCCCCTATGTAACTAGTATATGCTAATAAAAATCTTAAAAATAATAGTAGAGTATCATGTAGTCCAGCAATTCTACTTTGGGTATTTATTTAAAAGATGTAAAATCAGAATGTGAAAGATATATGTGTACACTGAGAGTGATGGTGCACACATGAAATTCTAGCACTTGGAAAACAGAGGCAGGATGATAACTTGTAACCACTCAAATGTTACAAAGGAAATTCAAAGTCATCCTAAGCTACATGACATTCTGTTTCAAAAATAAAGGTAATACATGTGTACACTGATAATCATGTAGCATTATTCATAATAATTAAGATGTGGAAACAGCTTAAGTATCTGTGGATGAATGAATAAATAAAATGTGGTCTACATTCACAATGGAAATTTTTATTCACACATAAAAAGAAGGAAATTTTGTCACCTGCTACAACTTCAAGGAATCTGAGGACTTTAGTTTAAGTAAATAAACCAGACACAAACACAAATGGTGCCATGCTATTTCATGAGGCAACTGATGTGGGCAATCTAGTGGGAACAAGAAGGGGAATGGTGGTTTTCAGAGTGTCAGGAAGTGGGAAAAAATAAGAAATTGTTGTTCACTGTGTATAAGGTTTCAGGAAAGCAAGAAAAAACTTTAAAGATCAAATTTTTATATTCCTTTGTCTTGTGCTTAGAGTATCTAATACTGTATTATACAATGAAAAATTTAAAGGAGTAAATTGTATGCTATATATTGTTACCACAATAAACATACATTAAAATTAAACAGAAGAAAAGAACACCTCTCCATTGGCTACTCATTCAGCATCATTCTGCAAAAGAGTTTAACTTGTCTTACTCTCAGTCTACTTAATCATGGTTCATGTGCATTCATTTCAAGTGAATTCTTCAGAATCACCTTCACATTTTTCTTCTCATTATAAAATGCTTTTTCAGTGGTTGACAGACTTTCCCAATGCCTGGCACATTAAAATTGTGGGTTTTGTCTTTGGTTGATTTTGCTGCTAACAGTGTTTTGACCCTAAAAGCATTTCTCATTATTTTTTTTTTTACCATTCAATTCTGAATTCATATAGCTTCACTGAACTTGAGATGAAATTTACTATTCCATTTACTATCCCAATTTAAAATGTCTGTATGTCTTTTGACCTTTTGAAATTGTTGGTGTTTACAGAAGCATAAATTATTTGTCAAAATATTCTTTTGTTTTTCACATGTGGAACATATCTGTAGCCATATAAAGTATTTATTCAATTCTCATTCCTCCACATCACCTCTTTCAGCCTCAGGCAGCCACTGCTCTGCTCTCTCTGATAAAAGACTAGTTTTGCTTTTTCTAAAATTTCATACAAACCATATCAGAGAGTTTATAATATTGTGTTTGTCTTCTTTTACTCAGCACGCTGTTTTGAAACTCATCTTTTTCTGCTGTGTTTATCAGCATTTCACTGTTTATTATCAGGTAGTATTCCTGTGCTATGTTGCAAAGCAAGTAATCTTCATTCCCTCACTTGTTTCTGGATTCTGCTATTGTGTCTGCTTTGTATTTATCATAGTTCGGAACTTTGAAAAATAAATTCTCTATTAATATTTGTGTATAATTCACATACTAATTTCTTATGGTTAAATACTTTGAGGTAAAAATCATTTCATTATTTAAGAAGTGTATATTAAGTTCATAATACTATTTTAGAACTTAACCATAAAAATATAAAGGATTAGGTTGCTACACATCTTCAGAAATATTTGACAAGTCTTTAATTTTAGCCATTCACATTGAGTTTAATTTTCATTTCCCTGATGACTGTTAATAGTTTGTTTTACTTTTTGGGATGATGACAAATTCATATAACTTTCTTTGTGAAGAGTGTGTTCAAATCCCTGCCTGCTTTTCTATAGTGCTGTTGAATTTATTTTCTCCTTTCCTCATCCCTCTTTAATAACACTGTCAGTCACCTATTCCTCATTTACAGAGTAGCAATTCCCCTGATTTCTAAAAGCAAAATTGAGTTTTGTCTGCTTCCTTTCTAAAAATACTTATTACATGTATTTATTATCACTAATATATAAAGTCATAAATATTCATCAGGCAGGATGTGATGTTTTAATATACATATAATTATAATGTTTAAATCATATTAAGTATGTCATTTTCTTCAAGCATGTATCATTTCCTTATGATGATAGAAAGTCCTTTCTTCTAGTATACTGAAGTATTCATTACCTCTTTGTTTTCCAGTCACCCTACTGCACAGTAGCACAACAGAATTTCTTGCTCTTATAACTTATACTCTTCAGCAAATGTTTCTCCATCCACATCTCCCTGCTACTCTCTGTAGCTTCTGCTAACCAGTAGTGGATAATTTCAACTTCTATGCCATCATTTTTTTAGAGTCTACATATGAGTGAGATTGTACATAGTTTGCCTTTATGTGTGTGGATTATTTCACTTAAAATAGGACTCTATCATCCATGCTGCTTGAAATGACAGAATTTTTGTAGCTGAATAATATTCCAATATATTACATTTATTACATTTGCTTTGTTACTCATCAATTGATGGACACATTTTTTTTCCATTTCTTGGCTATTATTAATAGTGTTGAAATATTTATGTATGCAAGGATGTTTCTTGTTCTTCAGGAAGTTGAGGTAGGTAGGAATGTTTTAGATAAGACCCCCAAAACACAGGAAACAAACACAAAATATACAAATAGTATTGCTCAAACTAGAATGTTTCTGCACAGCAAATAAAACAACAAAGTGAAGAGACAACCTGAAAAGTGGTAGAACATATTTGTAAATATTTGCAAACTTTGTATCTACTCCAGAAACTTAATAGCAAATAATGTGATTAAAAGTATAAATAAGTAAATAAACAAATGTGAATACTTCTAATGGGAAATTTTCAAATGAAGACATTCAAATGGCTAATAGGTATACGAACATGCTCAAAATCACTAATCATCAAAGACATGTAGATCAAAATAACAATGGGATATCAATTTACTTCAGTAGGAATGGCTACTAAGTGGCAAACAAACAAAAAAAAAAGACTGTGTATATGGCTCAGTGGTAGAGTAATTTCTGGAAGCCCTTAAAACCTGTTCCTGGCAAAAAGGAAAAATATTAAAAACCGAAAGATAACCATTGCTTGTGAAGATACGGAGATTAGGGAAAATTTTTTCACTCTTTGTGGAAATGTAGATTAGTAGAGCCATTAGGAAAAAAATACAGAGGCTCCTCTAAAAAGCAAAAATGTGAAGTAACGTATGATCCAATGATGCTGGTACTGGGCATATACTCAAAGCAAAAAGAAATCGGTACTTTGAAGAGGCATAAATTCTCCCAGGTAGTCATCTTTCTTGAAGGTGAAAATGTCCTACAAAATGTGTACCGAAATCCTTTCTCTAAATTATATATGTAAAACAATTTTTCTGTCCTTCTCAGTCTTACTCTTCATTTTTAAAATGCATCTTACAGGAAGTAAGCATTAAATGGGAGGTCTTAGGACATTGGGGACACACCGTCAACGTGGACTTCTATGATCTCAAACTTACCTTTCCTTCTTCCCTTTCAAAATTCAATCATGAGTTGAGTGACTTTTCTGCATCATGTGCTTCCCACCATGACGTACTGCCTCCCCACTGAACCAAAAGCAACAGTACAAGTTGACCACAGATAGAAATGTCCAAATCTTTGAGCCAAAATAAGCCTTCCACATTTCTAAGTTGGTTACTCAGTTGTATTTTCACAGTAACAGAAAACTGAGACAAAAATCCACTAAATTTTTACTACATATTAAAACTACATCACTTTCTTGGGATAAGCCACAGGGAATTGTTTTGGCAACTATGAAAATACACTGTAAAAATCTCTTTCAGCAAGACTGACTTTAGAGATGAAGCTGATTAATTACCTTAGCTGACACTTCCACAAATGCCAAAACCATGCTTAGCTTAAGTTGTTCTGATGTGTTGTTCTGGATGTGACAGGAGTCCTAGGACATGCTTATCCTTGCATGATTACAAATTATATTCATGCTTACCTCCTGCTCAAGAAATCACAACAAATATCACCAAGAGTTTGTCAGAACTATGCTGTACTCTAGAATGAGATTTGAACTATCCAATTCTCTCCTCTATCTCTTCTTCAATAGGAAGCAGACTGCCCACTCACTTAAAAGTTTCACTGCATAATTCTTTGCCCTTCTCCTGCATTCTTGATGTGTTCTTTTCCTCAATAAGTGTCTTAAATATTTACTATTTAAATATGCACATATAATTATATTCTTTTATAATAATAAAATCAAGAATGCATATCCATTTTTAATTTAACTAATATTTTAAGGCTCCTTATTTTTATTAGTCAGAGATATTTACCTATAATTTTTTTTTTTAAATTTGGCCTGTTTTTATTTCAGGATTATATGATGCCTGCAATTTATTGCAAGACATTATTTTTTTCTAAAAGTATTTATAAGTAATTGATATTTAAAGCATACAGAATGTTTAACTAAATTCATGGAAGAAGTCAACTGGACACAGTTTTCTTTATGAGAAAGTTTAAATGAAAAATTAATTATTTTATAAATATAGGCATACTTATATATTCTGTTTTTGCATCAACTTTGACAATTTATATTTATAAATTCAGTAGCATGTTTTGTTCCTTCAATTTTTAGAACCTATAATTGTCACTCTTCTTTCATTTCTTATATTTGTTATTTGTGCTTTCTGTCTTAGTTTTCATATTTGGCAATCTGTCAGCTTGCTGATTTTATTCATTATTTCAAAGAAAATATTTTTGTTTTATTAATATTTTATAATTATAGTTGATAGTTTCTTTGATCTACTTACACTATTTTCAATTGCTCTTTCTTCAGCTTCTTTAGAGGGAATTTGCATATTGGATATTAAACAATGACTGGCTTAAAGTGTTTAATTTCCAGCTGTTATATTCTGAATAGCTTTCTTTTTAATTTCTAATTTAATTCTTCAGTCAGAAAACATGCCTTAAATGGCTTCAATCTTTAACTAACAAAATTTCATTTTATGGCCCAGAATATGGCAAAATAAGTGAATATGACGTATGCCTTGAGGACCATGTACAATCTTGTACAATCACTGATGAGATCACGATTTGCCTTTTTTATATTTCTGTTCATTTTCTCAATGACTGTACTAGACATAACTCAGAAATGAGTTGGAAATTTTTAATCAAAACTGTAGAGTTGTCTACTTTTATTATTTCTTTTTTGAGTTTTATTGATTTTTTTGTATTTGAAGCTCTGAAAATAGGTATATATAACTTTAAGATTATTAGATCATTTTGCAGATTTCATCCTATTATGATGATAAGATGTACTTATTAAAATCTGATAATAGTATTTTCTAGTGACTTAGTGCATCTAATATTAAACTGTTCAGTTTTATTATAATTCAATTTCTTACTATGTGTATCTTCCTAATTTATTGAATAAATATATTTGTGCATGAAATGGTGATGATCGTTTTATTTCACTGACATGATTACAAAAGCTTTGATATTTAAAGTAGTTACTGATACATGGGTTAAATTTACCATTTTGCTTTTTATTTTAAATTAATCCAAGTTTATTTTCATTGTGGTTTAATTTTTCCTACTTTTCTTGAGTGAACTGGGTCACTAGCTCCTCAATATTTGCTTATTTTACATATTCTGAGTCTTTTTCCAATCATTACTGTAGTTTATGATTTGTATTATTCACTTCACATAGTCTTCATACAAAGAATAACAATTCACTTACGCTGTAATAACTTTTAAAAATACAGAAATATACTTTCACTTAGTTATCTTATTCTTTGTGTCATTCTCCTTTCATATTTGTAGTTTTATCAAAATTAAGTCACATATTTATTTACTTATTATTTCCTTATGTAGTTCTTTTCATGGCTTGTAAACTATGGGATGCTGGACAATGCAGATATCATATCGTTGAATTTTTTTTCTTCCTTTTAAGGAATGTTAATATTTTTAAGGAATCAAATAAAAAGAATGTGTTGGAGAAATCCTGGTCTTTTCTAGGCTTCTTTTTAAAACTTCTTTAGGTAGTTATAGGTAACATTATTTTAGTGCTAAATTAACCCGATTAATAAGATTTGCCTCTGTGGGGATCCAAACTGAATTGTGCAATTTCAGCAGATATTTCTCATACATTCTAAGTATTTAGCATATTTCCAAATCTCATTCTCAAGATTACTCTCTTCTAATACTATGCTTATATTTTAGTGACAGTAACCTTCAAACTCGTATCTTATTATCCACATCTGCTTTACTTCCCCTTCCTTCAAGAAGTACTCAGAGTAAAATTAAGTAACCCAAATTTGTCAGCAAATGAATTCAAAACTTTAGATTAGACTCTTGCGTTAACTTCCCGAATAAACCACATAGCATCAGGGAAAGCAGCAGGGTTAGCAATCTCAAATCCCCAATATGAATGGAAGCTACGAAGCTAAAATAAATTCAGTACTGTGAGGCTATGATAAAAAAATAGACTTTTGTTTTATTCTTTATGAAATGACTTCTTTTGTTTTAGTTTAGTTTAGTTTTATTTGTTTGTTTTCACTGCTGGGGATCGAACCCAGGATCTCACATATGCTAAGTCAGTGTTCCACCACTTAGCTATATCCCTGGCCTCTAACATTTAAGGAATAATTCTACAAGATTCTCCCAAAGATAGGAAATTAAATTGATTTACTATTTCAAAGGTATAGTGAAACGTCCTACCTTTCTTGACCTAATCATGTGTCCTCACATCTATGCTTCACAAAACTGCAAGATCGATTGATCTTCTAGTCAAAGATTTCTAATGACCTCCACATGAGAGCTTGCACTGCTTTGCTCACTGCTCTCCCATTTTCTCTGGTCTTTACACTCACACTCTGCCTTTGTGCACTGCACTTGCACGATGGAAATATTCCTTCCCGGTTGTGCATCTGTTCAGAATTCAGTACTCAAATATATGGTATATTTTCTGCAGTGGTTAAATGTGTCTTCAGTGTCTCTCCATAACACTGAATGTTCACCTATCAATGCATAAATTTTCTATAGGAAAATCACCAGTTTACTCTTTTGTATCTACCATTGTATCACAAATTACTCAAAGAAGAGATGTTTTACTGTTGTATTCTAACATTCTGAAAAATAAAAATGTTTTAATAAACAAATCTCAATACAATGGATTATGGAAAGATATTCTTGGATTGCTTATTATTGAACAGTGAAATTTATCTTGTCAGTACTCTTTCCTTTATTTGCTTAACTCCATCTCATTTTTCCAAATTCTACCAACTCCACACCCCTTCATGAAATATGAAATGCTGATATATGCGAATTTGGCTTAATTCACTACAATTAATCTTTCCTGAGAGTAATACCAAGCGTTTCCTTATTTTCTCCTCAAAAATCATGTTTTGTATACATGTTTCAAACTGAATCTTAAAATTCATTTCCCAAAATGAATTCCTGATGACGGATAATTTTTCTAGGCACAATATCTACAATTCAGGGGGCATTCAACATCCCATAGAGTATACAACTTTACACTCATCTGTATTCTGACTTTGTATAATATACTTTCCCTGGGTGCCAGCTAGAATAAAAATAAAAACTAATGTGTACTCATCTGTTAAATTCATCTTTTCTATATAAATGATAATATCTTCATCACAACATTTTGTAGGTGAATAACCAATGTAATAATTTTACATTTCTTAAGTATGAAAGTAGGGAAGTATTATTTCCTGGATAAAATCCAGACTGAGCAAATCGAATAACACTTTTCCACAGAGTGGTTCACCAGACTATGATCTTTCATAAAAATTTCCAGAGAGAAAATATTCTACAGAGTACATAAATGAAAATATGTCTCCGTAGATAGCCAGTAGCAAAACTTGTAATGGGGAAGAGAGTCATGAATCCTAATGAGAGTGTATTAGACTTACTTGGATTTTTTCCTGTGTCATTTCATTAAACCATCAGAGGACATCCTTGTCTCTAACTGAGAAACTTATGGAGAGAGAAACAGTTCACCTCTATGAATTAGTATCTGTATGACGTGAATTATACACTAAGAGATTGAAAGAGAAAAAAGTGATACTGTTGACATGCTTCACAACTCTAATAACATATCAATATTATCTGTACTCAATGCATTAATATACTGTATATTTTCAAATAATTGTTAGATAAAATAAGAATGCCTCACATATTTTTGAAATATATACTCATCCATTCTGCCCAACCTGGATATCAGAATCTTAAGGGAACATTTAGATTAATTAAAAAAGATTCCCTCAAAAGATAGTTTTTGTATTTCTTAATGTAAAGAAAGATTAATGGGATACAATGGAGAGATTCAGGAGGACATTGTTCAAAATTGTATCTTCAATGGGCATAACAACTCTACTTACTAACATTTTTTTGTTTTCAGATATCCAAATAAAGTAAAGATAATTTGTGGAGGGTTTCATATCTTGGTATTACAAAGATAAGTATAAATCAAACAAATATCATCTTAAAATGTAAAAGTCAATATTGTTGGAATCCAGTACATGCACACATGAAAATAACTTTTTTGCTAAATCCCACAATGAAAAAGATCTGAGTTCAAAAAATTGAATTACTGATCATGTCACTTCAATTATAAACAAAAACAGTGTTTGCACACCCATGAGAATTTTGTGTCTCCTCTTAATTCAGCATGACTTACACTAAAGTGAATGATATAAAATGATTTTGTATTTTTAAAATTAACAAATTGACATTTTATCTTTTCAAGTGAACTTCCATTTTAGCAACATATTAACATAATGTTAAACATTTTGGTATTATTTTGTATTAATTTAGGAATCAAAGGATGATATTATTGGGAAATATGAAAGGATCAATTTTAGATTCCGTAGCAACCACTCGCTCACTCAGAAACAATGGGAGAAAGACAGCACTGTAGTAGAGTCTGTTGAGAAGTCAATCCATAGAGTGTCAAGATTCTTGTTAATGGTAGTGAGCATATTAATAAATTTTAGTCACAGAATGGAAAAATGCTGTTGGATTATTAACATTCTTTCTTTTAATTCCTTCTACAGTACAATTCTAACATCCAAATATTGAATACATTATTTGTGAGTATATTTTGAATTTATTACATATTCTTGAACAAACTAGCAAATGAACATAGAGATCCAGTTCTCTTTTTTTAATTAACCAAGACTTTTTACTTTCATAAATGTTCCTTAACCTTTAACTGATGTTCCTCAATTTTTTTGTCTGTAATACCTAAATATTGGGGTGAAAGGTAAACTTAGAGAAAATAAACAATTTTCAGTTGCTTGAATATAAGCATTGAACTTAATTTTGAGAGTCTCAGTATGATAAAGAAACTACAATCTTGAAATTATTGAATTATATGTTTCATTCTTTTCTGAAGATTAAAATTTTTGTCTTTGCTTCTGTTAATGTCCAGTATTGCATTTAATAATTTGTGTATATAGAACTATCCCTGCATCCTTAGGATGAAGCCGACTTGGTCATGGGGTGTGATCATTCATATATGTTTTTGGATTTGGTTTGCCATTATTTTATTGAGGATTTTTGCACCAATGTTCACTAAGGATATTGGCCTATAGTTCTCCTTTTTGGGTATGTCCTTGTCCGGTTTTCAGATGACTGTAATACTGGCTTCAACAACTGTGTTAAAGAGTGCTCCTTTTCTATTTCATGTAAAAGTTTAAGAAGTATTGGTATTCGTTTTTCTTTAAAGGTCTGGTAGAATTCAGCAGAGAATCTGTCAGGTCCTGGACTTTTCTTTTTTCCAAGACTATTGCTACTTTTATTTCATTACATGTTATAGATCTGTTTAGGTGATTAATATCTTCTTGGTTGGTTCAGCTTTGAATGGTCATAAGTATTGCCACCCTGTACTAGTAATAACTCAAAATTCATTAAGGACCCTAATATCAGACCTGAAACCCTAAAACGTTAGTATAGGAAAGAGCAGGAAATACACTGGAAGCAATAGGCATAGGCAAGGCCTTCCTCAGTAGAACTCAAGTGACTCAGCAACTAAGAGAAAGGATTGACAAATGGGACTACATGAAATTAAAAAGATTCTGCACAACAAAAGAAATGGCTTCTAAATTGAAAAGGCCACCCACAGAATGGGAAAAAGTCTTTGCTAGCTATACATGAGCAAGGGACTGATATCAGAATATATAGAGAGCTCAAAAAACTAAATTCCCAAAAAAACAATGACACAATAAAGAAGTGGGCAGCCGAACTAAACAAAAGTTTTTCAAAGGAAGATGTCCAAATGGCTAAAAAAACACATGAAATATGCTCACCATCTCTAGCCAAATGGGAAATGCAAATAAAAACCACACTAAGATTCCACCTCTCTTGGCTGTTAGAAAGCTACCATCAAGAACACCAAAAACAACAAATATTGATGAAAATGCAGGAAAAAAGAACCCTCATACACTGCTGGTGTATGCTAGTACAACCACTATGGAAAACAATATGGAGGCTACTGTAAAAACTAAATATAAATCTGACATATGGTCCATCAATATCACTCCTAGGGATATACCTGAAGGAACATGACTCATGTTACTACAAAGGCACCTGCACATCTATGTTTATTGCAGCACTATTCACAATAGCCAAGCTATGGAAGAGTCAAGATGCTTCACTACTAACAAATGGATTAAGAAAATGTGGTATTTATATGCAATGGAATTTTAGTCAGGCACAAAGAATGAAATTTTTTCATTCACAGGTAAATGGATGGAAATGGAGAACATCATCTAAAGCAAAGTTAGTCAGGCTCAGAAGCCCAAAAAATCACGTTCTCCATCATATGCAGATTATGAATGGCTGAGGCCACTATGGGAAGGGGACTAGGAAGTAGTTAAGGGGTCTGGTAGAGATGAACCAGAGTGGGTTGTAACACACATGTGCATGGAAGCAACCCTAGGAATCTCTCTGTGTAGCTATCTTTACCTCAAACTAGCAAAAAATGCCATGTTTTTCTTATTATCTTTTATGTTTTTTCTCCTACAAAATTGGAAAAGAAGAGAGTAGAACAGGTTCTGCCCAGAGGTAGGGGTGTGGTGGGGAGAGGTTCAAATAATGTATACACATGTAAGTGAATGCAAAACTGCAAAAATGATGCCTGTTGAAACTGTTCCAGGAATAGGGAAAGGTGGATGAAAGAGAGCAGCAGAGGGGTTGATACATTGGAAATACTCCAATGTACCCTCGGCCAGCACAACAATAAAAAAAAACAAACTGATGCAGTTGATATATTGTTTTAGGAAGAATGTTTTATATCTAATAAAATAATCAATTTTTCATTTTCTCTAAAGTAAATGCTGATTTGAATAGATACAACATCTTACATATTTCTCTTAAAACATCAGAAGGAAAGTCAGGTGGCATGCATTTAGGGTTCCAAATAAGAATATTCCTCAATGAGAGTTTTGATTTCTTCATTTAATTTGTGTTGGTGTATATTAATGTGATTTGAATGCTGTTGTTTCCTGGTGATTTATTGCATAAAATCATCTTGCTAATGTACAATTCTTTTCTCATTGGCTATTTAACTCACTGGACATATTCTTTCAGTATTTATTTCAATGCCATTCCTTTAGAAAGGAATGGGTAAGCTCAATCTAATTTCTCAGTAATTACAACTGAAATAATTTCCCCCAAGGAGGGGTAAAAATAAAAATATCCCTGGTAAACAATAATTTTTTTTAAATTTTCTAAATGGGTTTTACTAAATATTTTCATTGGTTTATGAAAATATGCTGAATGAGGGAAAAATGAGAGTTAACGTTGAGAATCCTAAAGGGATGTTTATTGCTTGATTTCAATCTGCTCATTGAAAATAAATGTTAAAATATATCATTCTATATTCTTCATTTTACCACCATTTTATGTAGTTAAGTAATGTAAAAATAATAAACAAATTATAGTCTTCCAAATTGTACAAATGTACTAAGAATAAGTACATTTTTAAATAATTTTATTAGGATATATTTGCTATAAGGAGATATTCATAGTGATGATTCCAATTAGGTTTATATTATAAATTAGTTACATTGTCCCATTGTCTCTCTCCCTCCACCCCCTCCCACCCCACTTAAAGCAATTGCAAGAAGTTTCTTTGTTTTATTTCATATTAACTTACAACTTATTTTTTGGGGAGTGACACTGGCGTTGGTACTCAGGTTGTAAAGCTTGCTAAGCAGGCACTCTCCCTGCTTGAGCCACTCCTCCAACCCAAATGCGTTTTTAAAACATCAGTTTCTGTAAAAATTTAGAATCCCCCCAAAAAAGAGGGCACAGCTCAGGTGGTAACATGCTTGCTCAGCAAGCATGAGGTCCTGGGTTCAGTCTCTAGTAACACACACACACACACACACATCACACACACATGCACTGACACATGCACGCACAGTCTGTAACACATATGCCCAGGTCCATGCTTCATTATAAAACATTATGGACCGCCTCACCTGAGCAAGCACTTACCCAGATCTAAGTTAGTTTTGTCACTACTCAATTCTGTATTTGAATTTCAGTGAGTTCCTAACAGCATGTAGGGGGAAAAATTCAAATTTAAGAAAAATCTGAGGGAATATTTTATTAGTCAAACATGATATTGACAATTTCTTCATTATGTGGCAGATATTTTGTTCCTTTCTATTTATTCAAATAAGAATACCTCTTCAACTCTGTGAAAACCTTGCAACTCATTAACAATCCATCACTGGTTCACTTATCAATGAGCTGAGTTGTCCTGATTTCTTCATCTATTCATTCATAAATTCAATTCCTTTAGTCTTTGCATCAATGTTGATTAAGCATTTACCTTGTCACTATCATAATAGTGAAGATTACTGTATGAAAGAGATGATTTTATAACCCTTCATTCTTGGACAGATCTATTGTAGTGCAGGAATTTGTTTTGTTTTTGTGTGGTAGTAAGAACTGAATTTAGGGCGTCACACTTGCTATTCAAGCACTGTACCACTAGGGTCATTTTCTCATCCTTTCATTTTTGATATAGTGTCTTGTTAACTTTGCCCTATATGGCCCGGAACTCAAGATTCTCCTGCTTCCTGAATTGCTGGGATTACAGGCCTGAGCCACCACTAGGTAAAAAAATATTTCATAAAATAATAATTGTGAGAAAGTTGTCATTGCTTAATGTACTTTACGTGGTTCTTTTACATATTTGCCTTATAATAGTCACCTGGAATCTCGTATTTGCTTCTATATTCAATCTCTTTTGCTAAAGTGTTTTGGTTAGGACATGTAAGAGAAATCTGGTCTCACAGAGATATGCATTTGGGAAAGGAGAGTGCTTGCATTCCTGCAAGGAGCTAGACTTTCAGAAGCATTGCTGTAGATGGAAAATCATGGAGGCAAAATCAGGCCTTCATGTTTAGTCTAAAATTCTAATTCTTGCTATTGATGGACCTTGCTAGAATAAAAATGTTCCATTTTTCACTTGAAAAGTGCTAGTTAACAAATCTGAGATACAAGAATATTGATGATGAATATACAAGGTCACATAAATTGAGGAATTAAAATATACAGCAGATGTTTACCTATAAAATAACATAGAAACATATAATTCTTGCATCATTTCAGAAGAAAGGAGAAGGGTAGGTATGAATTCAGGTAAGCTTATGGAATTTGATGCTGTAAGCTAAAGGAGAATATGGTCTATATGGAGCCTTGGAAAAATGTTAACAAACACTTTCTTTAACTGTCCAAACACTCAGTAATTTAGCCTTTAACAGTCACATATAATCTCTAACTTTCCTCCACTATGCTATTCCTTTCATTGCTCCTTCTTCTAATTCTGGCTCATGTTCTTTTTTGCATTTATTTTGTTTTGTCTCCTCCTCCTCTTCCTCCCTTCTGCTTCTCCCCCTATCTTTTCTCAACCCTTTAAAAATATTAAAACCATTTTCACTCAAATATAAAGGAAGGCTCCAGGATGAAGTTGAACCACAGATTTTTGTTCTTAATACCCTGTCTAGATAAAAAGAAAAAAACACTCATATAGACAAGGTTCATGGAAATAGATGATGATGGAGGAGTGTCCACTGAAGGACAATGTGTTTGAGAACAATTACAGAATGTGTGTCAGTAGACATATTGTCCCACTGCCTCCATCATTATCAGAATGATAGTTTCTTTTTTAGAATGCAGTTATGAATTTCAAATCAAACTAACATAGATCATCTCCTTTCTAAGACTTTGTAATTTAGATTTTTCTCCTCAAATAACCACCATGTTTAAATAAAAAGTACACTTTCTCACAAAATGCATTTGAAAAAATATGGCTAAAACTTATGGACTTACCAAACTATTGGATGTTATAATTCTAAGAAGATATAGCCATACTAATAATATCTTATTCATAAATAAGGTAGACAATAAAATAAAAATAGACTATGGAAAATAAAATATTTATAATATAAATAAAGGATACACATAACCAAAGTTTTCAAATATTTTTGATTTTAAAAATAATGTAATACAGAATTGTGAAATAGAAAACATATTACTTCTTCAAAATACGTGTTTTTATTCAGCATTAATATTTGTAGAGTGCATTTATATTCAGATGAAGCATTAAATTGAAGTTCCATCTGCCTGAATTTAGAAGTTTTTAAAAAGGCTGAATTTCTTCTTATTCTGATTCAGAAAAAGATGTATATAATTATGTCCTAGCTGACATGTCTTCTTTTTTGAAATAAAATTATCAGTGAATTACTGCTAACAGAAATGTTCATTGCAGAAAACAGAATGTTTCTGAGTTCACAAAGCAATTCACAACTATCAGATCATAAAATATCTTGCAAGAAAATGTTATTTAATGTGGCATAAAATAATGCAATTTAATCTCTAAGCAAGTGTTATACTGCTAAGAAGTAAGCATAATTACTCCTCTATCTCATTCAGTCAGCAACTTCTACAATATTTACTTTATTTATTGTGAAATTGTTATTTTATTACATCAACTGATTCATTTGTTTATAAGTCTTGCCTTTTCATCAACTGTACAGCATATTCCCAATTAAGTGTCTGATGACCAAGCCTTTCCACACATTAAAATGCTGCAGTTGTAAATAAGAATATGTTGTGTTAGATGGTTAAAGTTAGCCAAACTGGGACTTCTCTGTGCTGGACAGAGCCTTCAACTCATGAGAAGAAGATATACAGTTATCTAGTAGCCAAGTAAAACATTTTAATATAAGGACTCAATGATGGTTAAATTGCTTTCTTTAATATTGAAGTTACTTTTCTGTGTTTCAGTGAATAATTTTATCAATCTAAGATGCTAAAATATATTTAAAACATATAGCTAATATAACAAGTGAGTTTAAAGTTGGCATATGTGAAATATATCAAACAAAGAACACTATCAACTATTTATTGTTCTCAATATATAAATTAATCATGTATTTATCACTGTATTTTAGATAATGAAAAATTCAATGCAAGTTTTCCAAATGATGAATTCAAAATCAAGTCAAATATGCCAATTATACATGTTTTGTGATTTATTTATATTTTGTATGCATATTTAATAACACTGATCATGATATTTTTAAAAACTAAGTATACATATGAAGATATAGAAGTTTAAAATATATTACATTATAAAATATGAGTCAAATCCTCCATTAATGCTAATGTGGCAATTTAAAAAAATCAATAAATAATGCCAACATGGTGTTCCAGGACAGGCAGTAATCCTCTTAACTGAATTGATGAGTGAATAAAGAAAATATGGTGTTTATACACAATGGAATTTTATTCAGCCATAAAGAAGAATAAAATTTTGTCATTTGCAGGTAAATGGATGGAACTGGAGAACATCATCTTAAGTGAACTTAGGTTCAGAAAGCCAAAGACTGAATGTTTTCTCTCATATGTGGAATATAGACCTACCAAAAACACAACAATAATATGAAAACATGTCATTCTAAGGGGAGTTCACTAACAGGAGAAGGAAGGTAAAAGAAGGAATTTAAGAAGGAGAATATGGTAGATGTCCTTTCTATGCTGGAATGCAAATAGGACTTTTAACCCTGATGAAATCACAATTGAAAGGGAACTAAGGTGGAAAGGAGAAAAGAGTGGGGGATGAACCTATTTGGATTATAATACATATGTACATGGAAATATCACAAGCAAACACCCTCTATAGTGATCTTAAACAGACAAAAATGTCATTTTTTACAAAAATGAAGAACAGTAAGGCAAAACATTTCCTGCTTGGGGGGTTGGTAATAATGGGAGGGGGAAGGACATAAGGAAAGTTTGTATGAGGATGAATGTCGTGGAAATACTGAGTAGTCATGTCTGAAAATGGAGAAATGAGACCTGTTGAAACTGTTGTAAGCAAGAGGAGGGTGGAATAAAGCAGAATGATGGAGGTGATGGATTCAACTATGATATATTTTAAGAACTTTTGTAAATGTCACAATGTACCCCAGTACAACAATAATATTGTAATAAATAGATTAAAAAAAAAAAAAAAAAGAAGAGAAGGATAATGTCCTGAGGATTGAGTTCACAGATTTGAGGTAAGTTTAGGAACCTGTGAGTCAATGTTGTCATCCCAGAAGAAGGGATGGGGTGCATAGGAGAGTAGGGTTACTTAATGTCATATCTGTTAATGAAAGTATTAAATGAATGTAGCATAGCTAAGCAGTGAATGCTCTGATTGAGAATGAAATTTTCTGCCCAGTTGGGACCTTTTCCCCGCTCTTCTCTTAGTAGACAGAGGCAATGATTTTGAAATAGTAAGCCCAATGGCCAAACAGAAGCAAGGTAGCTAAGGAGAATTGAAACAAGGATACACATTGAAAGCTATACTAGCAATACCTGGTTGTGTACACTTGAAATCTCAGCCCTTGGGAGAGATTTCAGCCTTGGGAGACTGAGCATGAATATTGTGAAGTTGTGAGTTCAAGGCCATTTCTGATAAAATGGTGGGTTACAGGTCAGCCTGGGATATATAAATGAGATCCTATCTCAAGAGAGAGGGAGAGAGAAAAAGAAAGAGAGAGAGAGAGAGAGATTATATATATGCAGAAATAGAGAAAAAGCTAATGTTATCAAATGTAGGGCTATGAGTGAATCAAAAATTAGATCAAGTGTTTGGTTAAGACAAGAATGGTTTATAGATACAACATGCTAAAAGAAATGCACCTGCTTACTGTCATGAAGCTCTTCTTTGCCTTTGCATCAGAGAATCTCTCATTCTACTTTACTTCAACTGCACCTGTCTTTAGCATAAAGATGAATTGGTATATTGAATTCTGTCCCTTAAAAGGGACAGAAAGACATGCATACCCATCAAGGTAGGCTGATAAACTTTAAGCAGAGATATTGAAATTTCTATCCTTTTGTTGGGTGTAAGCACTAGAGTCACCATCCAAACAGACTCTGGAGGGAAAGAGACATGCTAATACAACTTAGACAACAAGGTAGGGGGTGTGAGAAAGCAAAGTTAAACTGAGGTAAGTGGGAATCCTAGAGTAAAATCACATACAGTTGTTCTCATGTCTACTCCTAAACACACAATAAGTATGTATGTATTCCTGGTGACATTCTGATAGAGCATAAATATCAGAGGGATTGTAAATTCAGGAACTTCTGCTTGTAGATACCTGGTGGAATAAGATCCATGACTCCCCTCCAACTAGCCTTTCTCCTACCAAATGTGTATTCAGAAATAATATATTATTTAAAATAAAAGAGAATTATGTTTTATTTAAATTCTTAGTAGTTGTTGAAGTAGTGAGAACCATTTCCCAGTGCCCTAGTGCCACCCTTTAGACACAGCTACTAACTACTATGATACATCTAAAGAAAAAAAGAGGAATATTGCAGACCTATCATCAGTGACTTGTTATATTTTCATCAAAATTGTAGATGGGGAGACACAATGAGAAAGGTTGTGATTCTAGGCCAGAGTGGCTAAAAAGTTAGAGACCCTATCTCAAAAACAAAGCATGGCATGGTGATGAATGCAATCAGAGACCAGTCTCAGAAAAAATATGAAACAGTATCTGAAAAATAAACCAAAAATCAAAAGGACTGAGTGGTTTGGCTCAAGTGGTAGAGTGCTTGTGTAGTAAGTGGGAGACCTTACATACAAATGTACACAAGTATATTCATAACACATTCACACATAAAAAGTGGATACTATTTCATTCCTACTCTCTATTGGGGGAAATTTTAATATCTACTGCTTTATGTGAATCAAAACCATTGTGTCAGTGAAGCCATAAATGTGTCGATCTGGTTCACTGGTGGTTTAGCTTACCTGAGATCCAAAGTAATCTTGGACCATTAGTTATTCACCCCAATGCCAGATGTGAGAAAGGAACCATTTATTTGTGTGTGCTATGCAGCAGGTAGAACTTAAGGTCATTCTTCTAGTTCTAGTCAATAATACATGCAGTGAATATTTTTAAACTGACTCTAAGTCAGTTTTGGACATTTGGGAAACTATAGCTGGACAAATTGAAAATTCTCTTCTTAGTAGTTGTAATCTGTGGAAGTAATCATTGTTAGTGCATCTAAGTGAACTGTCCCTGACACTCATATATATAAATACAGTAAGGGAAAGTTCTGTGTCATTGAAGTCAAGTTGCTAGTGGAGACTAGACCTTTTTGACCATGGCTATTAACAGAATAAATTGTTATCATACCAGATATGGAAACACATTCATCAAAGAAAAATATTCTGAGATTCTGATAGAGAAGTTCCCACTGCATGACAGACATTTAACTATTGCCAAGACTGGTGAAATACCTTACAATGGAGTAAGGTATTTATAAAACTTTTACTGCAACAATCTTTTGTCCCCTTTGGGAACAGTTCATGGTACCCTGTCAATGTGGATACACTTACAATACAAAGGGCAATCTTTTTCATAACTGGCTGATTTCTACCCACATGCTTCTGGCCCTTGACACTACCTGTATTATGATTTTTATACCCTAGAAGTTTTGCAACCAAACTATGCTATATCTTTCATCACAAAACCGTTCAGCAATGAGCCAATATTGAAGGAAAGTGAATGACAATAGTCATCAGGTATTGTTCAACTTCAAAGACTTCAATAATGTACTTACAATGATTTCTGACATAGTCTGTCTAATAATCTTCTTTTACACACAACTTTGTTAGAATTCTTGGAGAATGGATGCATTGTCTACAATTGTTTTTAATAATTTTCTAGACATTTCTCAATACAGTGAAGTTGACAATCAAGATTAACCATCTCAATATGTATATCCATTGATCTAGTATATATTTGAAAAAATGTGTATACATCTCACAAAATACATACATATAAATGTTCCTACCTAAACTAATAACTTTTGAAACAGAAACAAAATTACTTTTTGTGAATATGCTATTCACATGATAAAACTGTGGGCAGCAATGAAAAGGAAGTCAAGTCATTATTGCTACAAACAGCATAAATGACACACATATATTTGGAAGAGAAAGAAAAAAGTTATTAAGCAATACAAAGCATGGTGTGTTTCATGTGCGCATGTTTCTTAAAGTGGAAAAAAACTAACATATGATATTAGGAAGTAAGAAAAGTTGTTATAATTGGAGTGCAGGAAAATCTTGAGATTTGAAAGAGGAAGGAAGATTTGCTTATGATATCCCAATGTATCAAATTTTGATACAAATAATCAATTTAGAGATATTTTCACACTATAATTAGTAAGACATTACTTATTATGCCTGATTTTACTCCTCCTTTTAAGATATCCAGTTATGAAAATAAGTCATGGAAGTATTTTGTTCAAAAGCTATCAGAAGTTTTAGAGACTAGCTAAGCCCTGAAATAAATAAATAAATAAACATATATATATATATATATATATATATGATTCACAACAGATGTTTTAATGTGTATTTCCAGATTTGAACTCTTATAGAAATATATGTTTTTCATAATAACATGAAATTTAACATGTATAAAAATGAGTTTGTCTATGGATACATATGGAATCCACTTTGTGTTATAACTAAGAAGGGGCCTATATTTGACAAGCCTATACTTGCAGAAGAAAAGTGTATAAAATCCTTCAGAATTAGAAATTGGGAAGAGTTTTTTGACCACCAGAACAGTTTTTCCATAACTATGCAAAGTTAAATCAAGTACCAAATAAGCAAAACTTGTTTTTACTAATACTAACACTAATATTAACATTAATGGAATCTTTAATATGTAAAGGATGCTTTCTAATGAGGAGTAAATTGCAAGTGTAAAGATCCACACTCTCTTATGATGCCATTATTATTCCTTTTGACAGGTGAATAAATTGAGTTGTAATGGGAATAAAAAGTCACAGCACTTGGTAATTATAGTGAAAAAGATCAAAAATTTGGTAATATATATCACCATGTTCTGTTGTGGATGATACAGTAGGACATATCAAATGATAGAAAATTATCAATTTATTTCAACACAAAAGCAAGCTTTTGAATAATTTTGAATAATAATTTTGAAATTTTGAAGAATAATTTTGAAAATTATGATTTGTGTTTAAAATTATATTTCTATAATTTTAAAATACTTAAAATAATATTTTAAAATAATATTTCAAGTATTCTCCATCATTTTATAGAATGTCAATACCAACATATCACAATGTGTATAATATCATTTCTCAGTCTTTAAGATCAAGTGTAGCAAAACTGTATATAAACAAATTAATATTCATGGATGTTGTTACAACAATATGTAATTGAAAATAAGAAAAAAACAAATTTGCTAGTGGAATATTCTTTAATGTAAAAATAAAACCCCAACTGTAGTGAAGAAATAATAACTTAGAAAAAATTCTGTCATTTTTGCACCTTATGAGCGTGTTTGAAGCATTTTCTAATTGTGTTTGTTTTTTGTGGTGGTAGCTTGCTTGATTCTTTCCATTGTGCTAGATGTTGTACCTACAAGGAATTTTGTTTCATGCTCTTCACCATGACAAGGCATTTTCCTGTTGATTTTGATAGAACTGATTATTTTTATAAGAATTGAGAGTGGAACTGACCTCTGCTTTCATATCTCATTCACATGTTACATACATAGTAAATATTAGATATGCAAAGATAAGAGTAAATCCCTTTTGAAAAGGAATAAACTCATGAAGCCATGGAAAATTTTTATCTTTCTTAATAGCAGATTTTTTTATGATACCTTGTTTTGTTGAATAGATGCTAATTGTACACTTTTTATATGTGTATCAGTTGACTATATGGGCTTACTGGCATCTAAGTTTAAGAACATATACACAATGGAGTATTACTGAGCCATAAGGAATAATTACATGTGGTTTGAAGTTAAGCGGATGCAATTGGAAGAAATCATGTTAAGTAAAGAAAGCTAGCCTCAGAAAGACAAAGGATGCATGTTTTCTTTCATATGTGGAAGACAGATCCATAGATAAACATATACACTAAAACAATCATGATCATATACAAACTCAGACCTAGGACATGTTTGTAACAGTGGAACTACTCTGTGGAAGTCAGGGAAAGAGGGAAAGGAAAAGAGAATGATAGAGCATCAGTAAGATCTCATAACATAAGATGTGAAGGTAGAGTATATAAGGATGTGTATTGAAAGCTGTTGATAAATGCGCAGTGAGAAGTAAAGGGGTAAAGGAGAGTAGTAAGAGGGGTTGAATAGACCAAAGTAAGGTATAGCAAAAAACAGGACTGTAAAATAGGTACAGTGTATGAGGGATACTAGTGGGAGTGGGGAGAGTTAATGAAGAAGATGAAGGTGATACTATAAGGTAGATTTACTTCATATACTTATAGGAAACAGAACTAAGAAATCTCTTGTAGTGGCTTTAAGTGGGGCAGGGAGAAGTTTGAGGGGGAGTGATAATGGGAGCAATGTAACTAAAGTACAGTGTAAGTCTTTAATCGGAATTGTCACTATAAATTCCCCCAGATAATGAATATATTTTAAGAAAATTTATAAAAAATTCAAAATACCTATGCAAAAATATTTTTTCTAATTTTTCCGATATATTCCCTACACGTACAGATGCAATATCTTCTCTCTCTCTCTCATCTATTTCTTTCTCTGTCTACAGAAGTGTGAGAAATAAATTCCACTGCTTATAAACTACAAAAAAAAAGAGCATAGTAAACTAAGAATAGAGAGGGGACACTTTTATCAAGGGTTTCAGATCCACTTTGAAAATTATTGCACCCATTTTCCTTAGAATTTGCTATAATCCATGAACATAATGACAAGTCTGTGTCTCTCTTTTGCTATAATTAATCAATCAATAATGTGGCTTGAGAATCTAGCAAGATGGTGGATTATTAACATGTTGCACCCAAGTGGCAACTACCCTGAAGAAGGAAGATCAGGGAATCCCAAAAGATACGCACTGGGGTCCCATAACCAGTGAGAAGCAAAGCCCTCTTGAAATCCACAGATAGAGAAGCAACCAACCACAGGAAGAATGGGAAAAATGACTCATAGCTCAAGATTCCTGAAGTCTCTGCAGGGGTCCACTCCTCTGTGCTCAGTAGTGAGTCCTATTTCCTGGAACAAGTAGGAACTCAGAGTTCCACACTACCCCCTGGTATACATCCTGCTACCCTTCACCCCAAAATTCCAGGGAAACCCGAGCCCTTGCATAGGCAGACCCCAGAGCTCCCACTGTTCCCTGTGAAACAGAAAGCATAAGCCAGCAAGTTTGGTTCCTTTGCCTACAACAGCTTCTGTGACTCCTGGAAGCCTGCACCCAGTGAGCAGGCCCCAAAACTCCTGCTATCTGAAGGCCTGGTTCTCCCACAACTGCAGAAGATTCTGTGGTTCATGGAAGCCCATGTTCCAGCACATGTAGACCCCAGGATTTCTGCTGACTTGAGCACCAAAAGATTCAAGCCTGCTGGCTTTATTGTCCCACAGACACCCTCAACTTGCTACTCAGATGCAGGCGACCTCTGCACATGTGCAAGTGAATCCAAAGCTCCACAATTTGCCATTCTTCTGGTGCAGGAGGCTTCCCTTCGCACAAAGCATGGAGGCCCAGCACTCACCACCAAGCTCTTCTGCCAAAGTTCCCCTACTGCCTCATCAAAGAGCAGGAAACAAGCTCCTACACTATGTGGTAATCTGCTGTACTGTGGGTCCCAGGAGACTTTCTTCCCTAAGGCACAGTATGGCCCAGGACTTCCCACTGTGCCAAACAATGGAAGAACTCCCAGTCTTGCATTGAAAAGCAAGAACACCAGATTGCCCTCTGAGGGGATGAAAGATGTAAACTTCTACTCTATGTGTGACACCAGAATGCTTGTACCCCCAAGGAGCTCAGTGACCCAGTATGTCACACCACACATGCCTGCAGGAGAGTCCAATCTCCCCTAAGAGGCAGAATCCTAGCTTCTCCACTGAATGACATTCCCCTACTGCACAGCTGCCAGGAGGCCTGCCTCCCAAAGTACACAAATGCCCAGTGCTCCCCACCGTATTTGATAGTGAGAGAGCGCCCACTACCTCATCAAAGAGCTGGAATGCCACATTCCCTTCTGAGGGGAGAAAGCTGTATCCTGTTACTTAGTGCATGGTACCAACAAGCCTGCACCCCTGAGGTGGTCAGAGGCCCAGCACTTCTTCTTGTGCCTCCCTGCAGAGGAGTCAAATCTCTCTTATCTAAGAGCTTGAATCCAAGCTCCTCCACTGAGTGGCAATCTGCATGTGCCAGGTGGCCTGTCTCAATAACAAATGGAGACCCAGCACTCCTCTGAGACTACAGGAGAGTCCCTGCTCCCCAGTCAAAGAGCAGGAACCCCAGCATCCTCACTTATGGGATAAAAGATGTCATCTGCACCACAAGTACCCTGTGTGAGGGTAATGTTTCTAGCATACTCTTCTCTGAGGAAAACTGCTGGAACTCCAGGAAAAAAAAATGCAAAACCCCAACCACAGTGGCACAAGAGATTAAAACCCTAACCAGAAACAACTCCAGATGTGTAAATCTTAACTCAAAATGAAACAGGAAGACAACCACTCTCCCTCAAAAGCCAACACCACCACCAAGGATCTGAATACCAGCATAGAAGAAGAGATATTAAATAATGAATTCTGGAACACAATATTAAAGTAGTTGCTGAGCTCAAAGAAGGAACACAAAAGCTAGTATCTGATCTCAGAGGATAGGAATAAACAATTAAATGAGCTCAAAGAGAGTACAAACATACAGATGAATGAACTTAAGAAGACAATGCAGGACATGAAAGAGGAAATCAATGATGACATAGAAAACCTGAAAAATAATCAATCCGAAATAAACAGCTCAATATCCCAACTTAAAATCTCATTCGAAAGCTTAGCAAGCAAGTTAGAATATGTTGAAGATAGAGTATCAGGAGTGGAAAACAAAGTAGGGGAATTAGACCAAACAGTAATACATCTCAAAAGAATGCTTAAAAAGTATGAGTGAAACAGGCAAGATGTCTGGGGCACCATGAAAAGATCAAACATGAATCATGGATGTAGGAGAAGAGATGAAAACTAAAGGCATTGCCTTATTATTCAATAGAATAATACGTGAAAATTTCCCTAACCTCAAGAAAGAGAGACTCACTAGACTCACCAAGATGCAAGAAGCTTACAAAACACCAAACCATCAGAACCAAAAAAGAAACAAACCCAGACTTAACATAATCAAAACACTTAGTACATAGAACAAGGAAAGAATACTAAAAGCTGCAAAGGAGAAAAGACAAGTCACATATAAAGGCAAGCCCATTAGAATAACAGCAGATTTCTCAACTTAAACTCCAAACACAAGAAGGTCATGGAAAGACACAATTCAGGCCATAAAAGAAAGCAAATGATAACCTAGACTAGTCTACCAGCAAAACTATCCTTCCTAATTGAACAATAAATTAAAACTTTCCACAAAATGAAAAAATCAAAGGAATTAACAAAACAAAGCTAGCAGAACAGAAGTATAAAACACTGAAGAGAGAAACTGAAGAAGACATCAGAAGATGGAAAGACCTTCCATGCCCATGGATTGGTAGAATGAACATTGTTAAAATGGCCACAGTACCAAAAGCAGTCTATATGTTCAACGCAATCCCTATCAAAATTCTGGTGACATTCTGCACTGAAACACAAAAATCAATCCCAAAATACAAATGGGAGCAGAAAAGACCTCATACAGCCAAATCAATTCTGAACAAAAATTCAAATGCTGGAGCCATCATCTTACTCAACTTCAAAAAATACTACAGAGCTGTAACAATAAAAACAGCATGGTATTGGCACAAAAACAGAGAAGACCAATGGATCAGAATAGAATACCCAGACATAAATCCACATAGCTACAGTCAACTGATCTTTGACAAAGGAGCCCAAAACGCACTCTGGAGAAAAGACAGGCTCTTCAACAAATGCTGCTGGGAAAAAGGGATACCCACATGTAGATCCCTGTCTTTCATCCTGTATAAAAATCAATCAATGTGGATCAAATACCTTAATATAAGGCCTGAAACTTTGAAATAACTCCAGGAAAATGTAGGAAATATACTACAAAAGATAGGTTTGGAGAATGACTCCCTAAACAGAACTCAAAAGTCATCTAAGAGAAGGAATGAATAAATGGGACTTCATTAAACTAAAGACCTTCTGCACAACAAAGGAGACCCCAGACTCAAGAGACAGCCCACAGAATGGGCAAAAATCTTTGTTAGCTACTCTTCTGATCAGGGGCTAATATCTAGAATCTCTAAAAACTCAGCCCCCAAAGAATCAACACCCCAATGCAGAACTGAGTACATGAGTTAAACAGGGTATTTTCAAATGAAGGTGTACAAATGGCCCATAAATGGATGAAGAAATGTCCAACTTTCTTGGTAACAAAAGAGATTCAAATCAAAACGTCACTTAGATTTCATTTCATCCTGGCTAGAATGGTCCTAATCAAGTGCAGTAACAACACAAATGCTGGTGAGGGTACGGCGAAACATGAACCTTTATACATGCTGGTGGGAATGAAAACTACTACAACCACTATGGAAAGCAACATGGAGATTCCTCAAAAAACTACAGTGTAACTACCATATAATCCAGAGATACTACTACTGGGCATCTATCCAAAGGAACATAAAACAGGATACAGTAGAAATACCTGACACTGATGTTCATCTCAGCACTATTCACAAAAGTGAACATTTGGAAACATCCCAGATGCCCTACAACTGATGAATTGATAAAAAAAAATTGTGGTATTATATACACAGTGGAGTATTACTCATCCATAAACAACAATCACATGTGGTTTGAAGATAATTGGATGCAACTGGAGGATATCATGCTAAGAAATTAAGCCAGGCTCAGAAACACAAAGTCCACATAATTTCTCTCATATGTGGAAGATAGATCCAAAGACGAACATAAACACAAAAACAAGCATGATCATATACAAACTCATATGTAGAACATGTTCATAATAGTGGAACTACTCTATTGGACTCAGGGAAAGAGGGAAAAGAAAAGAGAATGACAGAGCATCAGTAATATTGCATAACATAAGATATGAAGGTAGAGGATATAAAGATGTGTATTGAAAGCTGTTGATAAATGGGGCTGGTAGGTAAAGGGGTAATGGAGAGTAACGGAAGGGATTGAACAGACCAAAGTAAAGCACATCCACAGTGGTCATACATTGAGAAATTCCTTTGAACCTCAACTCAAATATTAATGAAAACCAGGAGTGTAAAATAGGTACTGTTTGTTGGGGGTTCTATTGGGAGGGGAGAGAATGAATGAAGGAGATTAAGGCTTTATTTCTGTATTAATTTGAGTTTATGTCTTTTTATCCCTTTCCATTATGCAGTATCCAACAGAACTAAGAAAAATCAAATATTCGTGAATGTCCTGCTGATTCTTCTGGGTAATTAGATATTTATTTTAGTAGAATCCTTTTCTTGTAGGCAGGTAATTATTTATCAGACTTTGGCATTTGTTGGAGAATAACTCATTAGAGACTTAAAACTTTCAAATTGTTTTAGAACCATTTCATCTGAAGCCAAACATGATTGAATATAATCAATATTTGACCACAGTAGATGAGCCAACCCTGTAAGCATTCCTTGCCCTTGGAATAAATACTTAAGTGTTTAAAAACCACCCACCTGAATTTAAAACATAGAAAGAGTGAGATAAAGGCTAATTGTGTACCTAAATCATCATGGGGTGGCTAATATGTATCTTTAAGGGAACATATAAAGCAACAATTAAAAATTATTTCTAACTTAAAAGAATGGTAGAAACTTGCCTAAGATGCAAACACAGTTTGAACTAAAAATGAGTTTTGATAGAAATACAGCTGGAAAAAGAAAACCACTCTGTTGTTTTGCCCCCTCAAGCAAAAACTCAATTTTGTTTTATGCTAACTGAGGAGAGACATCAACCATCAAGCAGCACTGTTTTTATTATGTATTTTTAACTGCAAGAAGGAGATAAATAATAAAGCTTCATTTTTCTTAACATATTTTGCATCATGTTTACAAAATGACTGATGAAAATAGATGTTACTATACCATAACATTATCTTATTTTTCACATTATATAAATATATATGCATGCATATGTGTATGTGTGTAGTGTACATTCCTTTTGTCAAGATGAGTAATGACACTATAAAAATAAAATTTAACGTAGAAACACATTTTTATATACTTTATATGTAATGTTTCATATTGCATCTGAATAAACTAATGTGGGAAAACACACATACCTTTCTATTTCCTTTCATGTTTAAATACCTATAGCAGCTCATATATGTAATTTTAATATCCAGGTGCTTAGACGTGGTCAAATTAATGATACTTTGAAATTCATGATTTCAAGGAATAATCTAATTATCATAAACTCTGTAATCAACCTTTATATTTAACGTGGCCAAATATTTCACTCTTTTTACTAATTTTCTGACACTGAAGAGGAAAGCAAAATGTAATACATGGCTGTTACCATGGCTGTAGATTTATGTCTAAAACAGTCTACAGTGATACCACCTGTCAATTTATGTCCTGATTTCACTTACAATTAGCTTTTTCTACACACTGTTGGTCTGAGTGATTTCTTTTAAATGTATCTCAAACTGGCTTCTATCTATAATTTTCTTAAGTCTTGGTGAACATCAAGATTTACCATACACATGTACAAAAGTAAAAAACTAAGAATATCAGGAGAGTATGAAAGATTGTAGAAATCATACTAAACCTCTTCTATGTAGTGTTGATCCCTACTGTATTTGATCTTTAACATGATTATTTTCTCAATTATTGGTAGCTTAACCAGAATGCACAAGTGTGCATGGAAAGGATACTGTTGTGATACCTAAGCTTTTAAAGCAATGATCAAAATGTTCAGTTTCCCTAGAAATTATGTACTAAACATGATGTTCAGCTTCATTGGGGCTTTCTTAACTCAGACATCTGTAGTAAATGCAAATATGTAAATAAAGAATTGAAAGTTTCCAATAAACAGCATGGAAAAAGAATTTGAAGGGTGAATGAGTAAAAGGTAAAGTCCACATGGGCTGTGGGTGTGACTGAAAGTGTAGAGCACCTGCCTTGCTAGTACAAAACCCTGAGTTTAATCGCCAGTACCACCAAGAAAACAAAGTCTGTATATTTTTATACTGCAAGTTTCATCACTTTTCATAAATTAAATTCAATTTCATTTGATACATAAAAACAGAAATAACATGCATTAATGTGGTAATGTGATATATTAATACTTTCATAAAAGTTCTTTATTTAAATGAGGTTAAACATTTGTATTTTGCCTCATTAAGTATTGAAACTTTCAAAATCCTTCCAGCTTTTTGAAATGTACTGCTCACTGTTGTTACTCATCATCACCCCACTGCACAACAACCCACAGAAACTTGCTCCTATTATAGCCTCATCCATCAATCTCCTCTATCTCTCCTCCTTGATTCTCTGTCAAGTCTCAGGTATCCATCATTCTACCCTCAACTTCAATGGCTGATCATTTTAAAATTACACATCTCAGTATGATGATGTGGAATTCTCCTTCTTTGCCTGGCTAATTTCATTCTACAGAGTGATCTCCAACTTCATTCATGTTGTCCCACATATCAGGATTCTATCCTTCTGCAAACGAAAAATATTTTCTTATGCATATATACAAGATTTTCTTAATTCATTCATCAGTTGATAGACACTTAGGTCATTTCTTCTAGCTACTGCAAATAAATGCTGTCTTGAACATGAATGTGCAGAAGTCTCTTGGATAGACTGATTTTATTTCCTTTGAATGTATACCCATTCATATGATCTGTTTTTGAATCATATGATATCCTATTTTTAATTTTTGAGGCAGTTCTATAATGTTTTTCATAATTGCTGCTTTAATGTATTACCCACCAAAGTATGAAGAGTTGGTTCCCTTTCGTCCATTTCATTGTGAGCATTTGTTATCCGTAGTCTCATTGAGAACAGTATTTACTGATGTGAGGCAATAGATCATTGTGGTTTTGATTTGTACCAGAGTATTCTTCTCCTGGGTGAATCTGGCCAAAATCAGCATTTACCGCTATTATTCCAATAAAGGCCATTTTTCATCACTTATAGTTTTCTGTGTTTTTTCTTCTAATGTAGCTTCTACCATAGGATTCAATGATAATGCATTATAGTATCCTTTTACTTAAGGCTGATGTAGAAATTATTTTCTCAAATTTTGGGCTGATAGTGTAAACAAATAATTCTTTCAGTCTCTGGAAAATATAATTATTCCTATTACCATAAAAATCATAATAACATCCATAATTTTCAGATGTAATTTGTTTCAAATTAATGAACCCTTCATTTATTTATGAAAATATTTGTGATAATTAAATTATGTGATTTGCTCTGTGTATTTCCCACTGTGAGGGATAGTACATTTCGATTATCCTTGCTTTTATGAGAAAAGTTTTGCTAGATCTTAGCCTTTTTATTCATTCATTTCTTTAATTAGTCATTCATTATGAATCAGGCACTGATACCACTGACTGATTCTCTTGTCCATGCTGTGTTTTGCCTGCTCAGAAGAAAATGGTTTTTGTTTTACTCACCAGCTTTTTATGACTTTACTGGACTGAGGAGGTCAATCATTTCTGCCTCTAGGTCACTTCTTGCAATCCAATGTCTTCATAATAAACTAAAATTTTTATTTGATTAGTTTCCCTATTTCTCAACTACTTTTAAACATTAGAGAGAATGGATCACTATGTATCTACCCCTTCAAACCGTACTATAATTATCATTTAAAATAATTTCAAAGAGGTGCTTAATGATTTAATGCAGTCATGTTAGTCACATATCATATTGACAGCTCATTGTTACAATGAATATGTTAAAACATCTGCAGGTTAACTATACTGGTTTATATTTTGTTTAATTTTTGGCATTCAAATTTTTGGCAATTTACATAACTCACACAAGCTTACCTGCCTCATTCTCACCTATGAGAAGCCATGAGCTTACATTTGGCCCACTCAGTTGATCCAAGTTAAACTGACGTCTCAAAGTCCTGAATTTAGCCAGGCATAATGGTGTCTTTCTACAACTCTCATTCTTCTGGGAGATTAAAGAGGGAAAAATTTAGAGTTTGACACCAGTTTGAGCAACTTATTGAGGCCCCTTATTAAACAGATAAGAACATCCTAGCTATTCAAGAGATGGAGATCAAAAAGACCAAAGATCGAGTCCACTCCTGGCAAAAAGTTAGGGAGACTCCATGTTAACAAATAAGCTTGGTAAAGTAATGAATGCTCATATTCCCAGATACACAGGATGTGTAAGTGAGGGTTCTCAGTATGACGGCAGCTGCAGACAGCAAACACAAGTCCTTATGTGAAAAACAACTAAGCAAAAAGATCCTGGGGCATGGCCCAAGTGGCAGCATGCCTAGCAAATGTGAGGCCCCAACTTCAAACCACAGTGCTGCCAAAAGAAAAAGAATATTAACTTTATCTCATTTATAAAGTCCCTTTCCATTTGAGATAACATATTCACATGTTCCTTAATATGGACCTAGACATTATAAGAAGAGGAGAGAGGTACATTATCACAACAATTACATGCTGTCAAATTTCTTCTACCCCCAACACAAGTCTTTTACCTATCTCCCATTATAGAGGAGAGATATTCCAAATATTCCCTTCCCTGATCTTTGAACAGAAGGTAGCATTCCAAACCACTTTTAGTCCATGCAAAGCAGACAGAACCTAGTTCTGAAAACGTTGACGATTTTTCCTGCTGAGGAAGAGAAATAGAAGCTAATGTGCACCTTGTGCTGGCTTCTGTATCCTCGTTTTCAATCTTCCATGAAAACAGAGCATTTGCAACTAAGGAAGACATATTTTTGACTCAATTTTAGCTAAGGACTCAGAGACACAGCCACAGTGCCCTGACCTTGCTCACACTTCACACGTCAGCAACAATGCATTTACTCTGTGAAGTGAAATAAGCAAAAATTTTATTTTCAACCAATCAATGTTACTTAGATTTCCTACTATTCTCAGCCTAAATAGCTTCAAAATCAAGTTTTATTGTTATCATATCCATATTACATTGCTTAGATACACTATGTACTTTTCAACAAAAATGTTGAGAACTTATCTTGTTATACGAACTATGGCATATTAAAAATCTTTTAACTTCATTTTTCTAAATTTTATGTCAAGTGTTAAATGGGTGAAACTCTTACCAAAGAATTATTAAATCATCAGTGTCATTCAAAGTTAAGCTTGCTTTAATTTACTCTAATTTTGTCTTCAAACTTTTCAAGTATCTTATAACTTGTTTGTATATAACTGGTTTGTATATTTCCTCTTTTGTTTTGTGCATTGGCAATATATCACCTACCTTGAGGCCTGAGATGTATATAAATCATTTAAATTGGAAGCACAGTTTCTTAAATAAATAAACACAATGAAGTGAAATGTATTTAATATGTAAAGAAACTCACAAATTTAGACATTGTGCAGTGTTAAAATTCAATCCCACATTTTTACTATTCATTAAAGGCTTACATCTGAATATTTGTGTTCCTCCCAAATTCATATTTTGAAGTTAATCTCCAAGCAATATATTAGAGGGTATCTTTGGAAGATTGTTAGATTATTCCTTAATATGGCATTGATGCCTTTATAAAAGCAGGCAGCAGAGAACTACCTTGCCCCTTCCACCATGTGAAAACAAAGGGAGTAGATGTGTGTGATCCAAACACTGAACCTGTTAGCCTTCAGAGCTCTGCCCCAGATTTAAATGTCTCTTATTGTAAGTGACCCAGCATAATATACTGTTAAATAAATCTGAATTGATGGAAACAGTGCCTCATCAATTAAAATATGGGCTAAAAGATGATAGGAATTTCCTGAGGCTATGACACAGAAGACCAAGGAGGTTTAGACTGTCTCAAGAAATGTTCCCCTTGTGAATATCCTGCTAGCTCCCTCTCAAACACAGTTGTCAGGATATGACAAGGCAATGTTTAGGTGCTCTGGTGGGATATAGCTACAGATAAGCTAAGTCCAGCAAGATGATACATAAGCAGAGGAAGGTAAGATGAAAATGCATTTTTAATGCCTATCTTTTGTTTTCATAGCATTTTTTAAATTCACAATTGAGGTTTCCTTTCGTCATAGGACACAGATCAGCCATCTTTTCTGCATCCTTTCTGAATTCTTGTCAGAATCCATGAACATATTACAATGGTTAATTTTATACACCATTAAGTTGTAAGATCCCATGGTTTGCCATTCAGTGATATGTAGCTGAAACTAATATATGCTTTTACAAACATCAAGCAAGGTGGAAAATCTTTTCCAGAGACTAGTTCTAAATGTTGACATTTAAAATTTTGATATCAATTATTTTAATTGAATGAACTGACAATATAACTGTCTTTATTTCTTCCGTTTGCTCCACAAATCTGTGGTTTCAGTGGTGTTTATGAGTAATTTAGTTTTTCATCTTGGCATTCCTAATATTTAGCATATGTGCACAAAACATACCCTTAAAAAAGTATGCCTTTGGTAAAGTAATTCATAATTTTTTATATAAAATATTGGAGGTAGTTTACTAAGGGAACTTATGCCGATAATGTAATTAAGTGGTTGTATTTCAAGTTTTAGTAAACAATAATAAATGACTTCAGAAGATAAAATAAGAAAGAAAACAATAAACAAAAAAGAAAATGAAAATAACAGAACATAATTCTGTCCCCTAAAGATAACACTAATACATATGGGGCTTTTCAAAACAAATTCTTTTTATACACAAATACATTCTCCAGTAAATTTAAATTGAAAGTATGATTTATTAAAAGATTGACCATATGATAAATTTGTTCATTGTGTTACACAAATATATACTAGTTAAGAACAAAAGAAAGTGTTTGGAATAAGTAATGTGAAATCTCTGTCATTTTAAAATGAAAAACAAAGTTTGGGGATGACAATAAAATATATATGGGACTTCTATGAATTGTGTGTGCGCGTGTGTGTATATGGGTATTCTATGTGTGTGTTTACGTTTGTGTGCATGTGTGAGTTCTTCTTGTTCTTCTTTAGATTTTGTTTTATGATAAATGCCATGTATATTTTTATCTTTACTTACAAAATGTGGATTTTATTCGAAATTTTGTCTAGTGAGACAAATATTTCATTATTTAACCAAAGCAATTTCTGTTGTCCTTCAACAGAATAGTTTAATATAACAAAAAGAGCAAATGAATTACAGGATCACTCATGCAATAGCTGACTTCTCTCACCTAGTAAGAGTGAAATGATTACTCATTCAGTCAATGAAGACCAGTAGCTGATCAAGACCAAACATCAGGTAGAGTTTTCAGTTCCTTTTAGCTAACAAAATGAAAATCTATACTGGTACCTCTGAGACATAAAGACAGAACAAAATTGCTTTGAACCACTGTGGTAGATGATAAATGGCACACTAAGAAAAAAAATAGGATTTGTCTACCACTCCCAGTCTAACTAAATTCAAAGGAAATTTCTACCTCTATGCTGTGCAATTGAATACTTGATTTATTACCCATGGCCAGCAAAATATTCTTGTGTTTATAATTTATTGCATACATTCAAAGGGATAAAAACAATATGATTTGACAATGTTAGGCATAGATTAATTTCAAAAATGTTATACTTAGAAAAATAACATAACCTCATGGGGAAAAAGATGGCTTATGTGCTTAATTTTTAAAAAGCAAGTAGGTGCAAATAATGTATATGCAAAATGTTTGTGTATGAAAAAATGATGCCTGCTGAAACTGTTCCAGAAATTGGGGGAAGGAAGATAAAGGAGAGCAGTTGGGGGATGAATTCAAGTATGACATATTTGATACATTTTAAGAATCTTTGTAAGTGCTGAAATGTACCCCCACCCAGCACAACAATAATAATAAAGTAAAAATAAAACAGAAAGAAAACACCAAAAAAATAAAAAGCAAGTAGCATAAGAATAAAATATTTTTGAAATTAAAAATGAAAGAGGAATGCTTTATTTAAGTTTCAAAAACAATGTAAATAAATAAAAAAATTTAAGGTTATATTAAAATAACATTTCTCTATATGGAGTATGTGCAATTAATCACTAAGTGAAATTGATCAAATAAGATTAAATAAGCCTCAATCAACACAATTAGTCTAAACATTAGGCTACTTTAGACTTTATATACTTGTTTGGGTTCTTTTGGGTATATATACTCAGGAGTAGTATTGTAAGATCATATAGGAGTTCTATTTTTAGTTCTTAAGGGATCTTCATACTGATTTCTGCAGTTACTACACTAAAGTACATTTCCAACAAAAGTGCATAAGAACTTCTTTCCCTCACATCCTCACCAATATTTGTTATTTGTTTCCTTGATGACTGCCATTTCTGACTGGGGTAGGATGGAATATTTTTCTTGGTAGATAAGGATGTTGATTTCTTCACCTATAAGCCATGCATACTTCTTTTCAGAACTGTCTATTCAATTCATTACCCCATGTAGTAATTGAATTGTACGTTCTTTTGGTGCTTAATTTTTGAGCTCTGTATATATTTTGTGTAGTAATGCTTTATCTGATTAATAGCTGGAAAAGATTTTTCTCCCATTATGTAATTAATTGTAATTTCTCTTGATTTTCATGATTGCTTCCTTTGCCATGAGCTAGGCTTAAGGTTTACAATTTGATGTAATACTCTTTGTTTTTTTGGGGGGGGGTGCTGGCTTTGAATCATTTATTTATTTATTTATTTTTTGATGAGTATCTAATTCATTTTTTCTATCCTCTAATTATAGAACTATACCTCTCCTCCTACCCAGTTAGGATTTTTTTTATTATTTTATTATTCATATGTGCATACAAGGCTTGGGTCATTTCTCCCCCCTGCCCCCACCCCCTCCCTTACCACCCACTCCACCCCCTCCCTCTCCCCCCAATACCCAGCAGAAACTATTTTGCCCTTACCTCTAATTTTGTTGGAGACTGTAAGCAATAATAGGAAGGAACAAGGGTTTTTGCTGGTTGAGATAAGGATAGCTATACAGGGAGTTGACTCACATTAATTTCCTGTGTGTGTGTGTGTTACCTTCTAGGTTATTTCTTTTTGATCTAACCTTTTCTCTAGTTCCTGGTCCCCTTTTCCTATAGGCCTCAGTTGCTTTTAATGTATCTGCTTTAGTTTCTCTGCATTAAGGGCAACAAATGCTAGCTAATATTTTAGGTGTCTTACCTGTCCTCACCCCTCCCTTGTGTGTTCTCGCTTTTATCATGTGTTCAAAGTCCAATACATTTGTTGTGTTTGCCCTTGATCTAATGTCCACATATGAGGGAGAACATACGATTTTTGGTCTTTTGGGCCAGGCTAACCTCACTCAGAATGATGTTCTCCAATTCCATCCATTTACCAGCAAATGATAACATTTTGTTTTTCTTCATGGCCACATAAAAATCCATTGTGTATAGGTACCACATTTTCTTAATCCATTCGTCAGTGGTGGGGCATCTTGGCTGTTTCCATAACTTGGCTATTGTGAATAGTGCCGCAATAAACATGGGTGTGCAGGTGCCTCTGGAGTAACCTGTGTCACAGTCTTTTGGGTATATCCCCAAGAGTGGTATTGCTGGATCAAATGGTAGATCAATGTCTAACTTTTTAAGTAGCCTCCAAATTTTTTTTCAGAGTAGTTGTGCTTGTTTACATTCCCACCAATAGTGTAAGAGGGTTTCTTTTCCCCGCATCCTCGCCAACACCTGCTGTTCGTGGTGTTACTAATGATGGCTATTCTAACAGGGGTGAGGTGGAATCTTAGTGTGGTTTTAATTTGCATTTCCTTTATTGCTAGAGATGTTGAGCATTTTTTCATGTGTTTTTTGGCCATTTGAATTTCTTCTTTTGAGAAAGTTCTGTCTAGTTCACTTGCCCATGTCTTTATTGGTTCATTAGTTTTGGGAGAATTTAGTTTTTTAAGTTCCCTATATATTCTGATTGTTAGTCCTTTGTCTGATGTGTAGCTGGCAAATATTTTCTCCCACTCTGCGGGTGTTCTCTTTGGTTTAGAGACCATTTCTTTTAATGAACAGAAGCTTTTTAGTTTTATGAGGTCCCATTTATCTATGCTATCTCTTAGTTGCTGGCTGCTCTGGTTTCATTGAGAAAGTTCTTACCTATACCTACTAACTCTTGTATCAACTTTACTGTTTGTGGTCTGATATTAAGATCCTTGATACATTTTGAGTTAATATTGGTATACGGTGATATATATACATGGATCTAGTTTCAGTTTTTTGCAGACTGCTAACCAGCTTTCCCAGCAGTTTTTGTTGAAGAGGCTACTATTTCTCCATCGTATATTTTTATCTCCTTTGTCAAAGACAAGTTGGTTATAGTTGTGTGGCTTCATATCTGGGTCCTCTATTCTGTTCCACTGGTCTTCATGTCTGTTTTTGTGCCAGTACAATGCTGTTTTTATCGTTCTTGCTTTGTAATATAGTTTGAAGTCAGGTATTGTGATACCTCCTGCATTGTTCTTTTGACTGAGTATTGCCTTGGCTATTCGTGGCCTCTTGTGTTTCCATATAAATTTCACGGTAGATTTTTTAATCTTTTTAATGAATGTCATTGGAATTTTGATGGGAATTGCATTAAACATGTAGATTACTTTTGAGAGTATCGACATTTTTACTATGTTGATTCTACCAATCCATGAGCATGGGAGATCTCTCCACTTTCTATAGTCTTCCTCAATCTCTTTCTTCAGAAGTTTATAGTTTTCCTTGTAGAGGTCTTTCACATCTTTTGTTAGGTTTACACCTAGGTATTTGATTTTTTTGAGGCTATTGTAAATGGAATTGTTTTCATACATTCTTTTTCATTTTGCTCATTATTAGTGTATAGAAATGCTAATGATTTTTCTATGTTGATTTTATATCCTGCTACTTTGCTGTAGCAATTGATGATGTCTAGAAGCTTCTGAGTAGAGTTTTTTGGGTCTTTAAGGTATAGGATCATGTCATCTGCAAATAGGGATATTTTGACAGTTTCTTTACCTATTTGTATTCATTTTATTCCTTCTTCTTGCCTAATTGCTCTGGCTAGGAATTCCAGTACTATGTTGAATAGCAGTGGAGATAGTGGGCATCCTTGTCTGGTTCCTGATTTTAGAGGGAATGGTTTCAGTTTTTCTCTGTTAAGTATAATGCTGGCTGTAGGTTTGTCATTATAAATGTTGAGGAACTTTCCTTCTATTCCTAGTTTTCTTAGAGATTTTATCATGAAATGGTGTTGGACCTTATCGAAGGCTTTTTCTGCATCTATTGAGATGATCAAGTGGTTTTTGTCTTTGCTTCTGTTAATGTGGTTTATTACGTTCATTGATTTTCGTATGTTGAACCACCCCTTCATTCCTGGGATGAAGCCTACTTGGTCGTGGTGAATAATCTTTTTGATGTATTGTTGAATTCGGTTTGCCATTATTTTGTTGAGGATTTTTGCATCAATGTTCATTAAGGAGATTGGCTTACAGTTCTCCTTTTTGAAGGTGTCTTTGCCTGGTTTTGGGATAAGTGTAATACTGCCTTCATGAAATGTGTTCGGCAGTTTTCCTTCCCTTTCTATTTCATGGAACAGTTTAAGGAGGATTGGTATCAGTTTTTCTTTAAAGGTCTGATAGAATTCAGCAGAGATTCCTTCAGTTCCTGGACTTCTTTTTGGAGAGATTCCTGATTGCTGCTTCAATTTCATTTTGTGTTGTAGATATATTCTGGTGATTAATTTCCTCTTGGTTCAGTTTTGGATGATCATATGTATCTAGAAATCTGTCCATTTCTTTTAGATTTTCAAATTTATTTGAATATAAGTTCTCAAAGTAGTCTCTGATGATTTCCTGGACTTCCATGGTGTTTGTTGTTATCTCCCCTTTTGCATTCCTGATTCTACTAATTTGGGTTTTTTCTCTCCTCATTTTAGTCATGTTTGCCAGGGGTCTATCGATCTTGTTTATCTTTTCAAAGAACCAACTTTTTGCTTCATTAATTCTTTGTATGGTTTTTTTGGTTTCTATTTTGTTGATTTCAACTCTTATTTTTATTATTTCTCTCTTTCTATTTGTTTTGGGAATTCCTTGTTCTTGTTCTTCTAGAAGTTTGAGATGTATCATTAGGTCATTGATTTGGGATCTTTCAGTCTTTTTAATATATGCACTCATGGCTATAAACTTTCCTCTCAGGACTGCTTTTGCTGTGTCCCATAGGTTCTGGTAGGTTGTGTTTTCATTTTCATTGACTTCCAGGAACATTTTAATTTCCTCTTTTATTTCATCAATGACCCATTGTTCACTAAGTAATGAGTTATTTAGTTTCCAGCTGTTTGCATGGTTTTTGTCATTACTTTTTGTTGTTGAGTTCTCCTTTTACTGCATTGTGATCAGATAGTATGCACGGTGTAATTTCTATTTTCTTATATTTCCTGAGGCTTGCTTTGTGCCCTAGGATATTATCTATTTTGGAGAAGGTTCCATGGGCTTCTGAGAAGAATGTATATTGTGTAGAAGTTGGATGAAATGTTCTGTAGACATCAAGTAGGTCTATTTGATCTATTGTATATTTTAGATCTTTGATTTCTTTTTTGATTTTTTGTTTGGATGACCTATCTATTGATGATAATGGGGTGTTAAAGTCTCCCACAACCACTGTGTTGAAGTTAATATATGCTTTTAGGTCTTTCAAGATATGATTGATGAAATTGGGTCCGTTGATACTGAGTGCGTACAGGTTGATGATTATTATTTCCTTTTGGTCTATTTCCCCTTTTATTAGTATGGAATGTCCTTCTTTATCTCATTTGATCAATGTAGGTTGGAAGTCTACTTTGTCAGAGATAAATATTGCTACTCCTGCCTGTTTTCGGGGGCAATTGGCTTGGTAAATCTTCTTCCAGCCTTTCATCCTGATCCTATGCTTATTTCTGTTGGTGAGATGGGTCTTCTGTAAGCAACAAATTGTTGGATCTTCCTTTTTAATCCATTTTGTCAAGCAGTGCCTTTTGATGGGTGAATTAAGTCTGTTAACATTAAGTGTTAGTACTGATAGCTATGTGGTGATTCCTGTCATTTAGTTGTCTTAGTTGTTTGAAGGTGTGATTTTGTGTACCTAAATTGAGGTTATTCTCTACTTTCTTGCTTTTTCTTTTCCTATGGTTTGGTGCTGCCTGTCTTTTCATGGTTAAGTTGGGTTTCACTTTCTGTGTGCAGAATCCCTTGAAGAATCTTTTGTAGTGGTGGCTTTGTGGTCACATATTGTTTTAGTTTCTGCTTGTCATGGAAGACTTTTATCGCTCCATCTATTTTGAATGATAGTTTTTCTGGGTAGAGTATCCTGGGGTTGAAGTTATTTTCATTCAGTGCCCAGAAGGTCTCACCCCAAGCTCTTCTTGCTTTTAATGCTTCTGTTGAGAAGTCTGCCATGATTTTGATGGGTTTACCTTTGTATGTTACTTGTTTTTTCTCTCTTACAGCCTTCAATATTTTTTCCCTAGTTTCTGAACTTGTTTTAATGATGATATGTCATGGGGTACTTCTATTTTGATCTGGTCAGTTTGGTGTCCTGGAGGCCTCTTGCATCTGTATGTGAATATCTTTCTCTAGATTTGGGAAATTTTCTGTTATTATTTTGTTGAATATATTACACATTCCCTTCACTTGCACCTCTGCTCCTTCTTTGATGCCCATGAGTCTCAATTTTGGTCTTTTGATGGAGTCAGTGAGTTCTTGTATTTTCTTTTCACAGGTCTTGATTTGTCTAATTAATAGTTCTTTGGTTTTTCCTTTATTTATCATTTCATCTTCAGGTTCTGAGATTCTGTCTTCTGTTTGTTCTATTGTGCTGGATTGGCCTTCCATTTTGTTTTGTGGTTCTGTTTCATTCTTTTTTCTGAGGTTTTCCATATCCTGGGTGGTTTCCTCTTCAATGTTGTCTTTTTTTGTCTTGAGTTCATTTATCTGTTTATTAATCATGTTCTCTGTTTCACTTTGGTGTTTATACAGTGCTTCTATGGTTTCCTTTATTTCTTCTTTTACTTTTTCAAATTCTCTATTTTTGTTATGTTGGAATTTCTTGAGTGTCTCCTGTACATTTTGGTTGACCATATCCAGTTTCATCCCTATAAAATTCTCATTGACTACCTGTAGTATGTCTTCTTTTAGTTTATTCTTGTGGGCTTCATTGGGTTCTTTGGCATAGTTTATCTTCATTTTTTGGTGTCTGGATCTGAGTATCTCTTTTCTTCATTCCCCTCTTGTTCCTGTACTAATTTTTTGCTGTGGGGAAACTGATTTCCCTGTTTTTTCTGTCTTCCCATCATTGTCCTTGGTGTTGTTACTGTCCCTGTAATGTATGCAATTAAGTATTTTCTAGCTTGTAATAATAACAATGGTAATATTTAGAATGGAAGGATGAGAGGAGATGGAAAGCAAGAAGTTAAAGAAAAGGGAAAAACAAATAAACAGACAAGTAGGAGAAAACAAAACAAGGAATCAAACAAGAAAGTTTCAAAGTTGTAAACAGGGAGCGTTAGTGTACTAATCGACAGTAAGCTGAACAGGCATTAGAGAGACAGAGAGAGGATTGAAAATAAAAAATAAAAAGAATAAAGATAAGAATAAAAATAAAAAATAAGTAAATGAAAGAAATACATATATATGAATAAAATAAAACAAAATGAAAAATAGAAAATTAAAAAAAAACCTCCAAGTTCAGATGCAATGAAGTTTCAGTCTTAATAATTTTGGTGTCCATCTCAGTCTCCAATCCTGGAGATGGTGCCTCAGATGTTGTTCTGTAGTTGTCTCATCAAAGGGGATGCATAAAGTAGAACAAAACTGCACAGAAAAAGAAAAAAACCCACAAAGTGTCCCAGGTTCAAATGTAATACAGTTTCAGTAAGTTTTTCAGCATGCAGGTGTAGTTCGGTTGTTTTCTCATCAAAGGTAGGGAGAAAGAGAAAAAAAAAAAGAGTCTGGAGACAGTTCTGTGAATGGTATCTGCAGCTGTGACTTGCCTGCCTGCTGCTGTCAGCCTGCTGTTGCTGAAGGCTTTATTTATGCAGATCTCTGGGGTGAGCTTATCACTCACCTGACCCTGCAAGCTTTGTTTACTCAGAGTTCTCCTGTGCGCAAGCCTCTGCTACAAGCTCTCCCCTTTCCAAGCACAGTGGGGGAGGTGACACTGCACCCACTTTCTCAGGCCTGCATGTTTGTGTACAGTTCACATGGGAAGTGGGTCTTCCCCCCTCTCCTGTGAAGTTTTCCTCCCTCCACCACTCTCACAAGCTTTCCCGCTCCTGGTTTTTGGGCACAAACCCCTGCTCCTGCCGGAGACTCTCCAGCCCACCCGGCTTGTTTATTTACAGTTCCGGGAAGGATCCCTTTCCCCAATCTTCAGCACTCAGTGTGCCCCCACCCTCTTTCCTGTGTGTCTTTATTGTTCTTATTGCTTATTACTCAGTTTCTCTTTTTTCCCCAGGGGGAGGTCGGTCTGCTCAGGGGGCTATGCTGCTCTGGCCCAGGGTTGTCTGTGGAAGTACCACGGTACCACTCAGCTCACCTTGTCCATGTCTTCCCAAGCCGTATGGGTGTGGGTGTCTGGCAGCCCAGGGGCCCTCCTGGTTTCTCCGTTTAATCTGAAGTGGAGATTCTCTGTGCTGGCTGGAGGTATGGAGGGGTCAAAGCTTTGCCTCTTCTCAGTGGTTTTGACTGCCTGGTGTGTCTCCAGTGTCTCTCCAAGATTTCACTATAAGAGGCATGCTTTCTGCTTCCTCCCTGTGGCCGCCATCTTGGCATCCTCCAATACTCTGTTAATTTTTTATTTCCTGAGCAATTGGACACTTACTCAGAAATTTGTTACCTATGCCTATATCTTCAACCATCTTCTCTCCTTTCCTCCAGTACTTCCAGTGTTTAAGGTCTTACATGATGATCTTTGACCCTTTTGAATAATTTTATTCACAGGTAAGAAGTAGGATCATAATATCATTTTTCTACATATGGATATCCAGTTTTTCCAGTGTTATTAATCGAAGAAGCTGACTTGTTTCCATTGTGTGGTTTAGACACATTTTTCAAATATTAGATGGGTATAACTCTGTAGTCTTATTTCTGGATATTCCATTATATTTTATAGGTCTATTTGCTTTTGTGACAGCACCATGGTACTTTCTTACTATGGCTCAACTAAAATAATGAAACTTATTAAAATTGCTTTAAAATCAAAGGAAGAGGGTATAAGAAAAAGCAATGGGGTGAATTTAATCAAGGAATATTATATGCATGCATGGAAATGGAATCCTTTTTATGATTAATATGAACTAGTTAAAACTCAATGAAACTGGACATTTTTTTAATGTAAACAAAATTGTCAAACTATAGCCAGTCTAAATAAGAAAGGAGAGTGACTCAATTAATAAAATCAGAAATGAAAACATGCATGCTACAATACAGTAAAAATAAAAGGATGAGAAAATATGAAAAAGTCTATGCTAACCAAATTAAAAAACTAAAATGACTGGATAAATCCTTAAAAACACACATCCTACCAAGACTAAATCATGAAAAAAATGGAAGACAAGAGATCACTAGTAAGCAGATCAAATTACTAATTAAAATCTCAATGAGTAATATCCTCAAGCCAGATGACTTCATTAAAGAACTGTACTAAATATCTAAAGAAAAATTAATACAAATACCCTAATTCTCAAGTACTGAAGAGGAAGAGACAAGCTCGATGTGTTGGTGAAAGCCTGCAATTCCTGCAACTTGTGAGGTAGAGGCAGGGTGATTACGAGTTTGAGGCCCAGTGGGACAAAGTTAATTTGACCCTGTCTCACAAACAAAATACAAACACAGTAGCTACAGCCAGGGTTCCGGTGGTATATTACTTGCCTAATATGAAAGAAGTGCTAGGTTAAACATTCAGTATTGAAATAAATAAAAAGAAAGAAAAATAGAAACACTTCATTGCTTATCACATTGTAATGAGGGCCTTAGAAATTAGGATCCATGAGGGAGTTGCCATGCTGAGAGTGAAATGCCGAGCTCCCCAGCTTTCAAAGAACTTATCTCCCTGGAAAAAGATTAAATTCCAATTCAGTAACTGGAGCCCACAATTAAATCTATAGATAAATGGTTTCTGGTTTTGTTTCATCTTTTCTATAAATTGTAACATTGCTAGGGGAATATAACCACACAGCGAGAATTTCTCTTTCCACAATTTGGGCTAAACTGTAAATAAATAAATTTTCCACATATTTATAATGCTATTTTCTCTTAATGCGGAGAACCACTGGCCATAATGTCTGTCTCTGGGAACACAGATGTCTATAATTGCCCTGATACCAAATTCAGACACAGACAGTTCAAGAAAAGGAAACAAATCATATCTCTAATGAATATTGATAAAAATATTGATAAAAATTTTTGAGAAAATAATGCAAATTTAATTCAACTGAACATTAAAATAATTATACTCTATAATCAATGGGATTTTTTCTTAGAATTCAAAGATGGTTTAACATACACAAAACACAGTTAATGTAATTAACCTCATTAACAAAATTTTAAAAAAACATATGATCTTCACAACTGATTCAGAGAAAGCTGAAGCCCTTTGATGATAAGTCTTTTGAAATACAATGAATAAAAGAAAACTACCTCAACAAAGACTATACATGAAGAGTCCACAGCTGACATCATCCTCAATGGTGAAAGATTTTGTTATGAAGTCACAGAACTAAAATAGATTTTAGTATCAAGCAGTTGTTGATGTAATGTCACCCTAAAATGTAGTAATGGATTGGAAACAAGCAATGTGATTAAAAGATAGTATCAACAAAATCCTAAAGAGATTTGCAGGAAATATTAATGAAACCTCAAAGGCATTAACAAGGCCATTAATAGGATGACAAGTAATTGAAAAAAAAATTATTAGAAATTGGAGGAGATTGATTCCTTGCTAAATGGTACCAAAATTTTATTATATTATGACTTACAGTGATGTGGAGGTTAACATATTTACCCAGTGAAATAGATTTTCTGAAAAAAGAAATTTGTTTTTAGAATGTTGATATTGCCTACTTTCTCCTTGCTATAGGAACTTGTAAGAGGAAAGAAATTAAAAATATTGAAATACAATGAGAACTGGATGATTTAGAAGACTCAAAAGCCATTCTGAAGACAAATGATGCTGTTATTAAAAAACAGCTTTTGAGAAATTGATCAAATCTGAGGCATTCTCAAGAAAATGTTCCAAATGTGAAGCATAGGGTGTGGTAATAAAAGTTTTTATTAACGTCTTAGATCAGACCTGGTGCATCATATTCTCCTATCAGAGAAAATGCCAATGTTTCCGTGGAATTTTCTGATTCTGAGCTTATACCTTATAGATCATAATAGAGCACCAGAAATCCTGGGAAGCTTAAGAACTTTGTCCCTGAAAAAAAAATTTCAACAAAATTTCAAACTATACAGTCATTATATCAAAGATTAGTTCATGTGACTTTAGTATGATGGACATCAGACAAATTTGTATAACAAATTTTAGGAAAATTATATAAGAAAGCATTCATAGATTAGACTTAAAGAGATAGAAAAGTAGAAATGAAATGTGACCTTTGGAAACACAAAGTTACAAGAGGAAGAAAGCTGAGAAGGTGCAAATATGCTAAATTTAAGGGCAAAGGAAGGATGACTTGGAGTAAGGATCAGGATCCCAGAGTGTGGAGAACAAAGCCATGGATTATAATATTCTGGTGGAATATTTAATAAAATATACGTCCACCATTCACACAAATGGATTTCAAAAATGCTAGGAAGGCTACTGATCGCCGGGTACATGTGACTGCCCTCTGTTAGAAAGAAGAGATTTTTGAACAGTCATTTTGTGACTTTTCTACCCCTTTATGTTGGATGATGAGAGGAAAAGTGTATTATATTTTCTTATTTTTTTACTTAAGAAAATTATATTTAAAGAATGATAAACAAGATGCCTTATTTAAATGTTGAACTGATATAGATAATAACATTTTAGATCTATAATAGATGTAATAATGGGTACTTTGATGTACAACTTCTGAGTACTTTAGGAATGAGTATATTTTGCAGGCTGAAAAGTCATAAATCACTTGAGGATATTTGAACACTAGTATTTAGTCTTCAAGTTTATCCCAAATTCAATCTGGCTTCACATAAGAGTCTGTTGGTCTGTCTATGTACAAATTAGGAGACTATGTCTGAAGAAAAAACTAAGACCAAACCTCAAAATGAGTAGCTCCACGTTTCCTGACCTATAAAGATTATTTGAGGATTATGTGACATAGTAAGTTTGCTGTTTTAAATTGTACTACAGCAACTCTCATTTCCATCCTTACCCTATTTTTCGAATAATTTTTAACTTAACTCTGATTCCCTCCTTCATCTATAACCACAGTATAAAATATCATGTAAAGAGATAAGTGTAATTCAAGAAATATAAAATCCTCAAAAATGTGAAGTTCAGAAATATGGAACTTCTCTTATTTCTCAGTATTTTATTCCTAGAAGGAAAATAAATTCTCAGAAAGAAATTCAAAATCCCTTTGATGAAAACTTTTTTCCTGTAAAAAATATAGTATGGTATCTTCAGTTGTAAATATATTAAAGCTACAAAACAGAATATGAAAGAAAAATATCTTCTATATTTTTAATTCTGCTCTGGCACTGAATTTCACTTTTACATTCATGGTCCATTCCAACTCAAATATCTCATGCATCTTAATTTTTTCCAATATTTGGTTTGTTGATAAGATAAAAAAGAAATATCACAGATAAGCCTTATAAATGTGAGCTTCTTCCTACTGTATGGTTTGGGTCTAATATTGGAGATATACCTTTGCCTTTCTTCTACTTTCTTCCTTTTCTATCACACTTTTAGATTTTAGTATTTCTCCAAAAATTTGCCTTGTGGGTTTATGAGGCACAGGTCAATGAATATTGGATTTTTAAAATAAATCAATTATTTTGGAAATTTCTGTTACTTCCCACTCTCATATAGGGTAAATCTACCCTGGAGAAAACCTGTAAATATCAGTGATCTTTTAAAAATGCAAATTTGATCTCTTGAATCTGTGTCTTCATTGTGACTAAGATCTTCAACAAAGAATAAAATCTAAGTTAGGTATTTGCCTACTTCTCTGACGTCAGACTGATATTCTACTCTTGGGCACTCAGTGTGTTTCATTCACCATCGCAGTAAATTCGTCAAATTCACCAATTATTATCATCCATCCAGGTCTGTCTACTTCTGGTTATGTCTAAATAAAATGCATCTCCTTCCATAACCTCCATACATACACACACATGCATAAAGACACACACACACACACACACACACAACTAAGACATAAGCTCACATGAATTCTCAACATAGTTCACTACTGTCTATGTGTTCCAGTTTCAGGTATAATATGAATTTTGTTTTCACCAGCATTTTCCTTCAGCTGTCTAAATCAGAATCATTTGCTCCATTAACCTCTACTGTTGAATTGTTTCAAACAGAGTATTTATCTCTGCCATTTTGTGTTTCTGGATCGGCAAGTGTTTCATGCATTTTGTGGACAATGCATTCTCTAGCATGCAAAGTTTTAGCCAAAGATGAGACAGAGACTCATTGTTTTGGCTTCAAAATGTTGTCTTTCCTGAAAGTTACAGACTAGAAGTACTTAAGGCTAGAGTTAATTCTGATATTTTTAAAGAATCTTTGTAAATTATCATCAAGATATTTTGGCATAATATGATAATAAATTTCATGACTGTTAAAATATACTATCTGATCTATTTTTTAGAAAGGAATCAAGGAAATCCTCAGAATGATATTCATATGTTTTTATTGTTAAACATTTTTCATTTATACAAAAGGAGAGATAAATGTAGTTTGTCTCAACATAGAGCATAACAAGAGATAAAAACAAATATTTTTGTCTACTGGTCTTGATGCTTTGGAGGTTTATTAGCTTCTAGGTGATAAGTTTATCATAAAATGTATTTGGTATTGAATACTACACAAAGACCATTTTGAAGTAGAATGTGTTCTCTCTCTGGATTTGTCCTATTTCCTAGTTCCCCTTCTACTCTACTCAATTGTAGAGAATCACCTTGTTGTGGTTTGTGACTAATATGCCATATGTGGCAACAGTACTGGTTAAATGTGCTATGGAAGAAGAAATGGATTTCAGTGATTTTGTGCAAAGAAAAAATTAACACATTTTGAATATCTGGATATGTTGCTATTCTTTTAAATGGTAATACATGTTCCCAAATTTGATGATTGAAACATCACTTTCTGAAAAATAAAGGGACAGCTTGGTAGAGTGGCTCAGGTTGTAAGAGCACTGGCCTAGCAATTGTGAGGCCCTGAGTTCAAATCCCAGAACTGCCAAAAAAAATTGTTCTATGAGAAATAAAGAGAAACTAATTAACCTTGTAGTAACAGAAAAGGAAACATTTGTTGTGTTTCTTATCACAATAATTGATGAAGATATGAATAATTGTATCTTTTAATGTGAAAAATATTTGAGTCTTCAGTATGCTGCATGCTTCATGAGGTTGTGACCCATGGCTAGCTATCTTATCTGATTACTTAACTGTGTCAAGATGGATCATGATATAATGGTGTTCTACGTGGCCAAAGTACAGGGTGTGTGAACAAGCTTCCTGAGAATTGACTTAGCCTTCTTTAATTCTACTACAATATCTTCCTTCATTTACTTACACTAAATATGACATTTTGATATTGAATGGAGTTTAAATTTTGATACTTTAAAGGCCTTTATAAGCTTAACTTTTCTTTTTGACAAAAGTTTTCTGCAGTTAGCTTCTGTGTTTGCTCCTTATATTATTGAGATAAATAATTTTATCAATTTTATAATTGATCTCAATGTTGATTCTTCACATGTAATTTTTAGAAGTTACTTTCAACATATTCATGACCTTACATTTGGAATAACACATCATCCTTAGTTGTTTATACAATTTTTTTTTTTTTGCTATTTCTGATAAAGCAGTCTAAGAATCAGTTAAGGCGCTTGTTAACTTCTTAGCCCCATCTTAAGCCCATCCTGCTTTACTTTCACTTCTGTCTCATAAACAACTAGTTAGATTCTATTTTCAACTCCTATAGCTTTTCTACAACCAAGTCTTCCATTTCCACTGTCATTTATGGAGAACAGGAACATACAGGAAATTTATCTCCAGCATTTATTCTGGAATGCTTGTACTTTAGTACAGGTATAGTTTGTTACCACAAATAAAAATTAAATTATACTTTCTAATAGTTAAAAATTGTATGTTTAATTAAAATGAGGAACCTAGTTTCATCCTGGGGAATCGAATTTCACACATTCCAGTCCTTTTTAACCCACTTGTCCCCTGTGAACTTGGGAGAAAGATGCATACTTCCTTAATGGGGATTAGGACCTCTAAGAAAGCGTCTAGGACTGATGATACCTGGAAAGAGAACAGGGAAAAATACACTATAGTATAGGAATTAGCATTTGTGAATGAAGCTTTTTGTAAAAATATAGAATGCTTTCCCTGATCCCTGTCTTATCACCATCACCACAGGTCTCTCTCTTTCTCTCTCTTTTACAAGAGCAGCATATCATAGCTAAAAGAAACCTGCAAGATTCAGACTCCTACTGAGAAGGAAAACACACAAAAGAATGCAAAAATCAAGAGAGGGGGTAAAAAACAAAATTTCTACAGGAATTTGTAACAATTTTTATCTGGAACCTAGAAAAAGAAAACAACATTAAGCAAAACTACTTTCCTATCCAGAGTAACGTAATTCTTCATATCAGTGACCTATGTACTTCAGTTCCTTTCACTAATAAACATGATCAGCATTCAGCAAACAGAAAAAAAAAAAAAATATATATATATATATATATATATATATATATATAAAGAATAACAAAAGTAGGAAAAAACATACTCCAAAAAGGTAAATGGTACATCAAATGTAGATCTAGACATGAGACAGGTATTAAAAGTATTAGACAAAATAGAGAAGATGAACCAAATTGGGCTATAATACTTATACACATGCAAATGTCACAAGGAAACTCCCTGTGTAGTTATCTTAAATAAGCAAAAATGTCATGTGTTTTTCTTTTACAAAATCAGGGAACAGGAGAGTGGAACAGGTTCTGTCTGCTGGGGCCAGGGGTTTGGTGCTGGTGGAATTGGGGAAGAGGTGGGGAAGGGTGTGTGTGGGGTTGCTATTGTGCAAATACTGTGTACACGTGTTGTAAATGGAATATGATGCCTGTTGAAATTAAACTGCTCCAAGAATGGGGGAAGGGGAATAAAGGAGAATGATGGAGGAGGTGAATTCAAGTATGATACATTTAATATGTTGTAAGAGTTTTTGTAAATGCTACAATATACCACCACTCAGAACAAAAATAAAATAAAGAAAAATATATATTAGGCAAAAAATTTAAAATAACTATATACTTAATTGATTGAATTTATTTTCTAGCATTGCTATAAGAAATTACCATAAGTTGATTGTTCAAATAACAAAAATTTATTATATCTTAGTTCTGGATGCTAGAGAAGGAAAAATCAAAGTTTTGTCCAGGATCACGTTCCTCAGGAACCTATAGGAGAACCTTCCTAAAGTCTTCTTATCCTTGATGGCTTCTTGGCAGTTCTTGACATTACTAAAATTGCAGCAACATATATTCAATCTCTATTTTCATCATTATATAGTGTGTCCTCATGAGGTCATTTACATGTAAAGACACTAGATATTTTGATTAGAATATCACTTACTCCAGTATGACCTTCTCCTGATTTCAACAATTACATCTATTTTTTTCAAAGCATACTTATTTATTTATTCATTTATTTTTCATTTTTACATTTACTCACATGTATATACATTGTTTGGGCCACCTCTCCCCCAACCCCTCACATCCAGGGCAGAACCTGTTCCAATTACTCTAGCCTCAACAATTTGCATTCTGGGATTCTGGGGTTAGTTAGACAAGATTTTTTTGGAAAGGCACAATTTCATCCATAATATTATTAGATATAGAAAAGACATTAATAACAGAGAAGTAGAAGGTTTGAAAATGTTTGGAAATTACAAAAATAAATCACCTTCCTTTATAAATAGTGTGTATTCATTGTACAAGGGGTTTTCATTGCGACATGTACATATATGTTTAGAATGTGTCTTTTTCTAAAAATTGTTTTTCTTGGCTGGGGTACATTGTACATTTACAGAAGTTCTTACAATCTATCAAATATATCATAACTGGGTTCATCCCCTCTCCTGCTCTCCTTTATTCTCCCATTCCTGGAATAATTTCAACAGGTATAATTTTTGCATTTACATACATGTGTACACAGTATTTGCACCATATTCATCCTCCCATGTTCTGTCCCCACATTATTCCCACCTCTGACTGGTACCAACACTCCCCTCCCCCCAGCATGACCTGATCTGCCCTCCTGTTCTCTGATTTTGTAGAGGAAAAAAAAAAAGATAAAAAAATTACACAGCTCCTTCTTTGAAATAAAGATAGCTACACAGGGAATTTTCATGTGATATTTCCATGTATATATGTACTATAACCCCAATTGGTTTATCTCCCCTATTTTTCTTCATTCTACCTTAGTCCTTTTTTTATGGTGTTTAGCCGATTTAAGATTTCTATACTCACCTTGCATAGAGAGTACATCAATCATATTCAACTTCTTAGTTATTTTCTTTTACGCTAACCTCTTAGATTCAGCCTCTCCATGCTTATCCTTTACCATTTAAGGAAAAAAGATAGTGCTATATTCTTAAATAATAACAATTCTAACTGAAATAGTGAGGCCTGTACAACACAGAAATAGAGGCTTCAGAAGAAAGATTCAGAAAGAAACCATCATCCACATATGGTGAACATGAGAGAGAGAGACAGAGAAAGAGAGAAATAGATAAAAGCAAATCACTTCTTTTCAAATACTACATAAATAACACAAAAGAAAATAAATAATCCAATCACCTGTGATGCATAAGGAAGTAATTTCTCCTCTGACGTTAACATCAGAAAATGTAAACTCAAATTTGAAGTAAGAAAGCTTTCTTACTTAGGCACAAAAAGCCCTACTACAGTTGAAACGATGAATACATTGACTACATTTCAAGAAAAAACTTTGTTATATCAGGCTCTATTAAGAAAATATAATAGACAGACACACGTGAGAGACTATATTGGTAACTCATTCGCATCTGCTCAGGGTTAAATCAGGAAAATTGAAGTCACGATTTTTTAAGATGGAATTTAGTGTACAGAATTTTGTTTGAAAAAAGTTGTTGGAGGCTTAAACAAAAGGAAGAGTATACAGCAGCATCACAGTTACACTGATTCCAGGAAGCAAGAATCTTGTGGCTTTGATAATAATGGGTAGAGGAAAGTTTGTTGAACCTGGAAACCAGTATGAATGGGTTCAGAACTCAGTCCTCTGTGAAGCAGTTGCTTCCCAGACAGTTGTGTCACAGGAAGTGACAAGAGCAGGAACCCTGCAGAGCTTGAACCAATTGGTAATAGAGGACTCTGCCAGGCAGTGCTAAGTGAAAAAATGTAGTGAGCAAGAGACACAGCCTCTGCCCTCATAGGATTTATCATCTACTCACAATGACAGAGACTAGGCATGAAAATGTTTTGTAATTAACTATTTTATAAAAATAGCACACTGTATTTATGAGTTTGTATGACTTCTTTCATGAATACACCAAATTACATGAGATATGCATACCTGGAATTAAAATAGCTGAGGCCCAGGAGAAATATCATCTCTGGAGTACTATACCACAGGCTGTAGATGGATAGATTTCAAAGCTTACTCAGAAGGCCTAAGAGAAAAGAACAATCGTGCATCTGTAGCTACAGAACAATGTAAGCCAACTCAGAATAATCCTAAAGACAGGAGAGTCAGAAATGTTTAATAAGAAATTTTTATAAAGAAATTTCAGGAACTGTATGGAGAAGTGATATAAGGCAACAACTGTAAAGAGAAGTAAAAAAAAAAATCTCTGGAGCTGACAATTTGGACATTTAATATGACCGTTGTAAAATCAAGACAAGTAGGCAGAATTGAAGGTATAAAAATCAGATGTAAAACACTTTTAATGTTACATCTAAACCATAAAGACATGACTTGACATTTAGAATCATTTATACCCCTTTACATTGATGATCATGTCCAGAAACATCTTATGCAATGTTTGATTCTTTTAAAGACATCTTTGTAAATGTTCAGGGTGAAAATGTCCAGGTGTTAAGCCCAAGTGTGAGAGCTAACTTGCTGTATATTTGAAGTTCTTTGTTATCACTGGCTCACCTTTCCCCTCCCAAATGTTATCTACTTAATGAAGTAGAATACATTTTTTCCTGATTAGGTTCTCAAAACCATGGTATCATACCTACAGTGGCAAAAAAAAACCCTCTAAATAATATTTTCTAAATTCCTACTGCAGCAAGTCAAGGTATTATTATATATATAGCTTAGAGAATTTATCATGTTTGGTAAACTAAGCAATCAATATTGATTTTCATGAAGATACAATGATAGAATAAATAGAATTACAAAACTAGTTGAAGCATACTTGAATGTAAATTAAATAACATCTTTTTAGGTCAATTTTGGAAACATTGTTAGGGCCAAGTTATGCTATACATTAACATTCAAATAATTTTTTTTAATTCACCAACTGTCATTTGCTTATATAAACCAAGAAATATTGCTCTACTGGCTTTTATTCCAAAATAAAATAAAAAATAAAATGCATCTTTATAACACTGATCTTTCAAAACGTACTGAATGTCAGTTTGTAACTTGAAAAATTCTCATCAAATCATGTAGTTATGGAAAATATTGTTTAAATAATATTTCTAACATTTTTGGATCAAATAACAAATCACAATGATGCTTTGTATTTCATTGTTTAAATACTGATTCAGATATAATTTTTTTTAATTTTATTTTATTTTCATTATTATATTATTGCAGTGGAAGTACATTGTTACATTTATAAAAGTGCTTATAATGTGTAATTCTATATTGCTTATAATGTGTAATTTTATATCATCAAATGGTAATTTCTCGGCTAACATATACAAATGAAAGGACTATTGGTAAATGAATAAGTATGTACTTTAAACTATCAAATCAAATAGTATGCCCTGTGACTAACTTACTTTGAAGGATTTTGGCATCTGCACATAAAACGTGGATTTTCTGGAGACAGAGTCATACCTCAAAGTATAATGAAACATTTTCAATTTTTGTAAGAAAAATTTATGAAGCTTATGTATGGCACTCAATTGCACTATTTGTTAGTCAAAACCCAGACTATGGTGAGGGAAGTGCTTCTACCTCTCTATACTAGTGTAAGCATGTGTGTGCATTTAGTCACCCTGAATGTGATAAAGCACACACTGCAGTCATTTTTTCATAAGTACTGTCTTCATTGACACAGTCCCTCTGAACAGCATTCTTTATCTCTAAATATCCATCTGCCTCAAAGAAATATCTCAGGATGTTCATTTATCAGTGAAATGACAAGCGAACAAAATCTCTGTTCTTTTTTATTCCTGTGTATTTTCACGGGCTGTGTACTTTTTAAGCTCATTAATAGCAATGATGTTATATGGCTCTTTCTAGTTCTTTCCATGGGCTGCTGCACACATCACAGGAAGAAATGAAAGGCAGGAGGTAGAATATAAGAAGAGAATGGACCCCTGGTGGATGGTGGATGAGGGTGATTGAGGTAACAGTTCATTATCCCTAATAAGCCCAAGACAGACAAAAGGAGAAAGAATAGAATAAATAAACATACGGAAACAAAGAAAAATAGCAATACCTCTCCCTCTCTGTTTCTCTTTCTCTCTCTCTCTTTCACACACACACACACACACACACACACACACACACACACACACACTATGTAGCTACAGTGACTTTTTTGTGGCAAAGAAATGCTTGCAGGTGGAATATTATTCTCAGCACTGAATACTAGATGGCTGCAATATGCTCTGTTTGAAGTTCCCTTGGAAGGTCTCCCAGAAGCCACAGATAATGCAGAGTGCAGCTGTTGGAGAACATTAGCATAAATAGATTTGGCTTAGCTGGAAGCCAAAGGCTGCAACTAAAATATATATATCAGCTCAAATTTTAGATTAAAAGCTCTGAAACTAAAAATGAATAAAATAATAGATGACTAAGATGTTTATATTTGAATTTTACAAATAAAGCACTAAGAAATTAAGTTGACTTTGTTTTTAAAATGAAATGTAGAATTCTTACAGAAAGATGGAAGTTTTATGAATGTATTCACTCAAGTGTAGCGTTATTTCAAATTGTAAGTCTTGATGTTATTATTTCACATAGAGATGATATCTATGTCATAGAGACATAAATACTGAACTACACACTTGTATTTATTTTCATGTGTGAGGAAGGTACTGGAAAGAAATGGAGAGAATTCACAAAAAGCATTCTTCTTCTCGAAAAATAAGAAGCAATGCTCTTACTATCTTAATTGTTACTAAATTGATATTTATTTGAAAACTAATAACAAAGAACATTCTTGTGTTAAGATTTTTTTTTCTCACTGATAGTATCAAGTCAATGAATTTTACAATAAAATATCTTCAGAGAAGAAATTAAGGAGGGAGAGTATGGTTGATATACTTTCCATGGAAGTATAAGTATGGAATACTGAACCTGTTGAAGCCATCTCAAGTAGGCTTTGGGGTAAGAGGGAGAATAATGGAGAGGATGAACCAAACTGAGGTATAATACATGTACATAAGGGAATGGTATAATGAAACTCCTTGTTTAAAAATCATATACTAATAAATAATGTTTTAAAATAAATAAAATATCTTTAAGATTAAATATAAAATCCTTATTGCAGGAATTTAACAGTATGGTCCAAACAAAATTCAGTAAAATATCTGATCTTATTTTTGAAGTTTTAAAAAAAAATGTAAGTCCATTTTCTTACATGTAAGATTTTTCTTACATTGTGAAAAATCTAAGGTTTATATGAAACAGCTATGATTACATAGTGTAATACAGTACAGTAAAACTTACAGACTGTCTGCAACATTTATTTTCTTGGTCTTCTAATAGCTTCCCTTTTATTTTAACTATAATTTTAATAATATATTTTCTCCAATATATTTTGAATGGTTCAAGAACACGTGATTTTTTTTATAAGTTTATAACAAAAAATAAAATCTTGTTATTCTCATTTAAGAAGAATTTTATGATAAAATTAAAAAGAAGGAACTGTTGATAGATAAGTTCACTTACTGAAAAATTGAGGCCATTTTACAATTCTAAGTTTAGTAAATGACAATTAAATCATTTTTTATCACATTAAACAAATTTGTGAGTAATATTCCAACCACCTAGTGGGGCTTACAAACTCAGGGACTGAAATGCTTTTGCACATTTGCTTGTATTAAGATCCACTATATTATTTTTAAGACAACAATAACAATACAAAATAAAAACAGACATTAATTAGTTTCTGCATTTTCTTAGAACTGTTGAAAATGATGTGTTTTTTTTTCATGTAAATCCTTTAAGATAATTCAATAATTGTTTTCCTTATAAGTGTTTTTTCCATCTTTCTAGTATTCCTGTTTTCAAAGTTATTATCATAGTCAAAACTTGTTAAGGATAAGGATTTAAGATTGGTTGTGGTGGCACATGCATGTGTGCCCAGCTTCTTGAGAGGGAGAGATAGCAGCCTTTAAAAACTATTAATATTAGAAACCAACTAATCTTTTATTAGATACACAAATATTATGGGGATTTTCATTCATCAGTTTTATGTCTTAGGATAATAATGTTAACACTCTGAGCAAAAAAAATGCCTACATAATAAGCATTATAATCCAAATTTTAAAATAAACTCATACTGTTGCGGACATTAAACATTTCCAAAATTATTTAATAAAGCATAAAACACTGTGAAGTGTTTTGAGGTAAAGGAATAGAAAGAAATCTAAACAATTAAGGATAATGAGAGGAGATCCAAGATGGCAACCGGAACACAGCCACAGACCTTCTGACCTCATGACCTTTGATAAAAAGCTGGAGACACGCCTGATTGAGGTAAAGCACCAAGGAGAACTGTAACATCACTCTGAACCCCTATCTTGTGAGAGGTCTTTCTACGCTACCATATACTGAAAGAATAGCAGGCACTGCACACTAAGCTCCAGCCCTGCTCCTTTGCCCTGCTAGGGCTGTGCTACCACAAACTCCCACCCCTCAAAACTGCAGGATCTCCATGGGACAAGCCCCTAAGGCTGGGGATTCACAGACATTAAAGATCTCTGCCAGGCCACACCCACCCCACACCTGCACAGCCCTGCAGAAGCTCCATTTCACTGGTCCATGCCCCCCAGCTTTGCATGAGCTCTGCTTTGCAGGCTATGCCCTCAAGGCCTGCACAGCCCTGAAAGATCTCTGCTCTGCTGGGCCACTCCCCCAAAGCCTGCCATGCTGGAGATAAAAACGTACGATCTCTGTTTTGCTGGGCCATGACCTGAAGGCCTGCACATCCCTGCACAATATTCAGTCTGCAAGCCTGTGTCCCTAAGGCCTGCCAAGCCGGGGACCCACACATGCAGGATCTCCACTACACTGGCCTGTGCCCCTCAGGCACACCAAACCCATGCTCCAAAGGCTTGCTACGTCACCTCAGCTAAAGTCCTCCACCTGTAGGCCCGTGGGACCCCACCCACTGGCCACTTGCCACAGGAAGGCTCCGAACCTACCTAAGCGGCACACACAGACAGGTCTGGATGATAAAGAACCAACATCAGAACAACTACGACTGCAATTCTACTGTTCCAGAACTGGTGATTTTTTTTCCCCTTCTTTAAGGGATTTGCTGTCTGGTTTACTGTTTGATCATCCACCATCTCTACCATTTTTTTTTTCTCTTTTCCTCTCTACTCTATTCCTTTTATCTTTCCATCTCTCTCTCTTTTTTATCCTTCTTTCTTGGTTTTGTTAGTATTAATATTGTTACCCAGCTAATGCTAAATTACACATACTCCAGGGATAGAAACATTACCTAGTGGAAATATGGGAGAAGAAAAAGGGAAGGAAACCATTCCCCCCCACCACCAATAAACAAAGTAGTACAGGATTTAGAGCAAAATGAAGAAAACGGATACCCAGATCCAGACTCCAATAACACAAAGATAAACTATACCAAGGAACCCAATGAAGCTCAGAAGAACTCCTGAAAGAAGAAATCCTACAAGTAATTAAGGAGAATTTCATAGAGATTTTACTAATCATGGTCAACCAAAACACAGAGGAGGCACTCAAGAAATTCTAAGAGGCCAAAAACAAAGAATATGAGAAAATACAAAAACAAATAAATGAAATCATAGAAGCCCTATATAAGTGCCAAACTGAAACTGAGACCACCATAATCAGAGAGATAAACAAATTAAGGTCAAAAATTGACAATATTAAAGAGGAAGAAACCCATGATGTGGAAAACCTCAGAACTAAGAATGAAACAGAAATACAAAACAAAATGGAAAGCCATTCCAGTAGAATAGAACAAGCAGAAGACAGAATCTCAGAACTTGAAGATGAAATGGCAATTAATGGAAAAACTGAAGAATTATTAGTTAAACAACTTGAGACCTGTGAAAAGAAAATGCAAGAACTCACTGACTCCATCAAAATACCAAACCTGAGAATCATGGGCATTGAAGAAGGAGAAAAGGTGCAAGCAAAAGGAATGTATAATATATTCAACAAAATAATAACAGAAAACTTCCCAAATCTAGAGAAAACTATGCCCATTCAGGTACAGGAACCTCCAGAACACTAAACAGACCTGACCAAAACAGAACTGCCGCAAGACATATTATCATTAAAACAAGTACAGAGACTACAGAAAGAATATTGAAGTCTATAAGAGAGAAAAAATAAATAGCATACAAAGATAAACCCATCAAAATCACAGCAGATTTCTCAACGAAACATTAAAAACAAAAAGAGCATGGAGTGAGGTCTTCCCAGCACTGAATAAAAATAACTTCAATCCTAGGATACTGTATGCAGCAAAACTATCAATCAAAACAGACAGAACAAGTCTTTCATGATAAGCAGAAACTAAAATAATATATGACCACCAAGCCACCACTACAAAAGATTCTCCAAGGAATTCTGCACAGAGAAAGTGAAAGCAAACAAAACCATGAAAGAGCAGGCAGTACCAAACCACAGGAGAAGAAAAGGCAAGAAAGAAGAGAGTAACATTGATTCAGCTACACATAATCAAACTCTTAATCAACAGAGACAACTACATGACAGGGATCATCACATACCTAACAATACTAACACTGAATGTTAACTGACTAAATTCCCCAATCAAAAGACACCAATTGGCAAGCTGAATTAAAAAGGAAGATCCAAAAACCTGCTGCCTATAGGAGACACACCTCACTGACAGAAATAAGTACTGGCTGTGAGTGAAAGGCTGGAAGAAGATTTACTAAGCCAGTGGTCCCCCAAAAAAGGCAGGGATAGCAATACTTATCTCAAAGTATACTTCAAACCTACTTTGATCAAACGAGATAAAGAAGGACACTCCATACTAATAAAAGGGGAAATACACCAAAAGGAAATAACAATTATCAACCTATATGCACCCAACATCAAGGCACCCAATTTCACCAATCATACACTGAAGGGCCTAAAAGCATATGTAGACTCCAACACAGTGGTAGTGGGAGACCTTAATACCCCCATATCACAAATAGAGGGGTCATCCAAACAAAAAAATCAACAAAGAAATCCTAGAACTAAATCACACCACAGATCAAATGGACCTAGGTAATGTCTGCAGAATACTTCATCCAACTTCTGTACAATATGCATTCTTCTCAGCAGCCCATGGACCTTTTCCAATACTGATCATATCTTAGGGCACAAAGCAAGCCTCAGGAAATACAAGAAAAAAGAAATAATCCCATGCATTCTGTCTGACCACAATACATTAAAAATAGAAAACAACAACAAAAAACAGCAATAAAAATTGCAAACAATTGGAAGCTAAACAACACATTACTCAACAATGAATGGGTCACTGATGAAATAAAAGAAGAAATTAAAAGGATCCTGTAAGTTCATGAAAATGAAAACATGACCTACCAGAACCTATGGGACACAGCAAAGGCAGTCCTAAGAAGAAAGCTTATAGCCATGAGTGCATATATCAAAAGGACAGAAAGATCTCAAATTAATGGCCTAACACTACAGCTGAAACTCCTAGAAAAACAAGAATAAACAAATCCCAAAACAAGCAGAAGGAAAGAAATACTTAAGATAAGGGCTGAAATCAATGACATAGAAACAGAAAAAACATACAAAGAATCAATGAAACAAAAATCTGGTTCTCTGAAAAAACTAAATAAGATTGACAGACCCCTGGCACACCTGACTAAAATGAGGAGAGGAAAAACCCAAATCAGTAAAATCAGAAATTCAAAAGGAGAGATAACAACAAACACCACAGAAATCCAGGAAATCATCAGAGACTACTTTGAGAACCTATACTTAAATAAATTTGAGAATCAAGAAGAAATGGACAGATTTATAGAAACTTACAACCACCTAAAACTGAACCAAGAGGGTATTAATCACCTGAATAGATGGATAACACAAAAAGAAATTGAAGCTGCCATTAAGAGCCTCCCAAAAAAGTCCAGGACTTGATGGATTCTCTGGTGATTTCTATCAGACATTTAAAGAAGAACTTATACCAAGTATCCTTAAACTGTTCCATGAAATAGAAAGGGAAGGAACATGGCCTAATTCATTTTATGAAGCCAATATTACTCTTATTCCAAACCAGACAAAGACCCCTCCAAAAAGAAGAACTATAGGCCATTTCCCTAATGAACATTGATGTAAAATTCCTTAATAAAATCATGGCAAACAGAATCCAACAACACATCAGAAAGATCATACACCATGACCAACTTGGTTTCATCCCAGGGAGTCAGGGATGGTTCAACATATGCAAATCTATAAAGTTAATACAGCACATCAATAGAAGCAAAGACGAAAACCACTTGATCATCTCAATATATGCAGAAAAAGCCTTCTCAAGATCCAAAACCACTTCATGGTAAAAGCTCTAAGAACACTAGGATTAGATGGAATGTACGTATGACAAACCTACAGCCAACATAATACTTAATGGTGAAAAACTGAAACCATCCCCCCTAAAATCAGGAACCAGACAAGGATGCCCACTATCTCCACTCCTATTCAACATAGTACTGGAATTTCTAGCCAGAGCAATAGGGCAAAAAACAAGAAATAAAAGGAATACAAATAGGTCAAGAAACTGTCAAAGTAACCTTATTTGCAGACAGTATGATCCTATACCGTAAAGACCCAAAAAACTCTACCCAAAAACTCTTAGACACCATAAACAGCTATAGTAAAGTGGCACAATACAAAATCAACCTACAAAAATCATTAGCATTTTGATACACCAAAAATGAACAAACTGAGAAGGAATACATGGAAACAATTCCATTTACAATAGCCTCAAAAGAAATTAAATACCTAGGAGTAAATTTAACAAAGGATGGGAATGACCTGTACAAGGAGAATTACAAACTCCTGAAGAAAGAGATTGGAAGACTACAGAAAATGGAAAGATCTCCCGTGCTCATGGATTGGTAGAATCAGCATAGTAAAAATGGCTATACTGCCAGAAGCAATCTACATATTTAATACAATTCCCACCAAAATCCCAATGACTTTCATCACAGAGATTGAAAAACCTACTCTAAAGTTCATTTGGAAACACAAGAAACCATGAATAGCCAAGGCAATGAGCAGCCAAGAGTGCAATGCTGGCGGTATCACAATACCTGACTTCAAACTATATTACAAAGTAATAGCAGTAAAAACAGCATGGTACTGACAAAAAAAAAAAACACATAAAGACCAGTAGAACAGAATAGAGGACCTGGATATGAATCCACACAACTATACCCACCTCATTTTTGACAAAGGTGCCAAAAATATACGATGGAGCAAAGACAGCCTCTTCAACAAATGTTGCTGGGAAAAGTGGTTACCCATCTGCAAGAAATTGAAACTAGATCCATATCTATCACCCTGTACTAGTATCAACTCAAAATGGATCAAGGACCTAAATATCAGACCTGAAACTCTGAAGTTACTACAGGAAGAAGCAGGAAACACTCTGGAACAAATAGGTATAGGCAAAGACTTCCTCAATAGAACCCCAGCAGCCCAGCAACTAAGAGAAAGGATGATTAAATGTGACTTCATAAAATTAACAAGTTTCTGCACAACAAAATAAATGGTCTCTAATCAGAAAAGACCACCCACCAGCTATACATCAGATAAGGGACTGATTACCAGAATATACAGGGAACTTAAGAAAATAAACTCTCCTAAAATCAATGAACCAATTAAAAAATGAGCAACTGAACTAAGCACAACTTTTTCAAAAGAAAAAATTCACATGGCCAAAAACACATGAAAAATGCTCACCATCTCTGGCCATAAAGGAAATGCAAATCAAAACCACACTAAGAGTCTACCTCACGCCTGTTAGAATAGCCATTTTCAGAAACATCACCAACAACAACTGTTAGCGAAGATGTGGGGAAAAAAGGAAACCTAATCCACTGCTGGTGGGAATTCAAGCTGGTGCTACCACTCTGGAAAAAAATTTGGAGGCTTTTTAAAAATCTAAAAATAGACCTGCCATATATCCAGCAATCCCACTCCTGGAGATATACCCAAAGGAATGCAACACAGATTACTCCAGGGGCACCTGCACACCCATGTTTATTGCAGCACTATTCACAATAGCCAAGTTATGGAAACAACCAAGATGCCCCACTACTGATGAATGGATCAAGAAAATGTGACACTTGTACACAGTGGAATTTTATTCAGCCATGAAGAAAAATGAAATCTTATCATTTGCAGGTAAATGGATGGAACTGGAGAATATCATTCTGAGCAAGGTCAGCCAGACTCAGAAGACCAAAAATTGTATGTTCTCCCTCATAGGCCGACTTTAGATCTAGGGCAAATGCAGTAATGTGGTTGGACGTGGATCACAAGAAAAGGGGAGAGCACATATAGGAGATATAGGAATAGGTAGAAAAGCCAAAAAACATGAAAGCGTTTGATGTCCCCACTCCAGAGGAACTAATACAGTAACCTTAAAATGACAGGTTATCATGAACAGAGGATCAGGAACCCATGTAAAGATCAGTTAGAGTTGAATCAACATGGGTCGTAACACATGGGTACATGAAAGCAACAGTAGGAATCTCTCTGTATAGCTATCCTTAACTCAACTAGCATAACCTCTTTGTCTTTCTTATTATGCATATGTCTTTTCTTCAACAAAATCAGTGATAAGGGCAAGAGGGGACCTGCCTGAAACTGAGGAGGTCAGGGGAGAAGGGTGGGGGATGGGAGCAGGATGGAGAAATGACCCAAAAAATGTATGCACATGTGAACAAATGAACAAAAAAAAAAAGAAAGTAAATTAGCCACTGAAATGACGATGCTCAAAAGAGAGTAACTATAAAATTAAGGGTAAAAAACACACAAAACTCAAGGTTTTCAGAAATATTAAAGATCATTAAAAATGGAAAAAAAGTCTATTCTTCCTATTTTTAAGTTAAATAGCCAACCCTAGAATGTGTGAAACTCCATTAAGTTTCACTCAAATATTGCCAGCCCATGTGCTAAGCCCATTTATTTTTAAGGAATAGTTCTAATGAGAAGACTCATGAGTGCTGCTGCCACAGAATACCTAAACTCAGTGTCAGTTTCAATTTGGAAATGTAAACATCATGCTTTGCCCTACCTTAGCAAAAGCAAAATGCAATGAAAACAGAAAGATGCAGTTGTCATTATTTGTTTCAGTCCTCTTTCTTCTATAATCTTGTGGCCGTGGTTTACATGGGGTGTGGAGAGGGGAAGCAGTATCGCAACCTAAAGAGCATTTTGGATATTTGTAGGAATGCATTAGACTTCAATAGGAACTAGATGGGGAAGGCCCAGGACCACCACTGAACATTGGGTGAAGCCAAGAGAAAACAGACATTTGTAGCCTAGACATTTGAAGCTTTCAGGAATGTCCAGCTCTCTGAAAAATAGATTGTCTCAAGCTTGTAGGATTTTTGATTATTCCATAAGACATGTACTTGAGAAAAACTATTTATCATTACTTACTCTTGGACACCATTTCCATTTTACACATAATTATAAGTATTTTTGCATTGCTTAATATGCACTAAAACTTCCCTAAGTCAAACTATCCTACAAATTAAGAGGAAACTTACATTTTGAACTTCATCAATTTTTGGTTACTGATGGCCACTGACTTTGTGGTTTTTGCTTCATTAATACAATATTCCAATGATCTCACTTCAGTTTATGTAGCTGATGCTAATAACAAACTTATAATGATTCTTGCATACATCCTCACTTGACTTTATGTGTTCGCCGCAGAGCTGTTCTTGAGTGTTTACATTTCACACTATGTGTTATTTTATTATGAAGTACTCTCTTTTTATCTCCTTCATTTCATAGCTGGAATATTGTATTGACTTTTTAAATGATGTTCTTAGAGTGGTTGTATAATCTGTGAATTTCATTTCAGTATAGCACATGAGTTACAAAATACTTGTTAGCAACAACAAAAAGGTACCAGGTCTGTTGAGGTTGAGAATGATTACCTTACGGGAGCTCAGCATGAATTCATTGTTACCTGGAAATTTTTCAATGATAAATCTAGAGATTATTTTGATAGAATAATTATTTGCCATAAGGAAAATAGTATCTTGGAGGTTTTTAAATATGTGGTGATAAGCCTTAGTGCCTACATTCTTATGTGAATTGATGAAGAGTGTTCAAAACCATTTGTCATGTGCACAGAAATACAAAAGATGAAAACTAAAGAGATTATACATTAGTCTCTTAAGAGTAAAACTGACTGAAAGAGGCAGTATACCTTTCACAGAGGCAGATATTTTCAAAGCAATGCATGACAGGTACAGGGACAAATCCCATTAATAAGTAAGATTTGTGCTTAGCTCTGTCACAGGCCACTTTGAATATCTACCCTCAATCTATAAAGTTTCATGCCCATCTTTTTCTCAGTGCGTTTTCCAGAGCATCTGGGTTTTTGTTCTTGTTCACCATTTCTCTTTTGCTTTATCTCATGGCATTCTTTAATTTTTAAGAAGTTAGTATGTGTATTAAGATTTTGTGGCTACTGTATTTTTAACCCAGTATTTGCTGCATGTATTTTCACTCAGTTTACTGCATTGTTGTAAGACATTTTTACATCTCTTATAACTTTTAAATATGTTTTAAAATATGCCTCATTGAAATTAAGGTGGAAGTAGCATCTATGATGTTGGTTAATGTTTCTTTTTAATATACAGTTATATTTTTAGGAAAAAATCACATTAAAAGTTAATAATGTGATATTTGAATGATAAACTATGTGGAAAGAAAGATTTCATCATTACTTTCAGTTGTGAATTTTGGAAAATAAATTATCAAGTCCAGAATTAAGTTTTTACAAAGTGGAACTCCAACAAATTTCAGTTCTAAAGATCGTTTGATTACATTTGCTTTTGGACCTTGATCTTGGCGTGTTATCACCTGAGTCTGCTGATGCTAGAAGAGGACCATCTTCCATCTATGAATTGGTCTTGGTATGATGTACTGTGTTTTGCACTCTGCCAGTTATTACTTGTCTTCTGGGAGTTTGTGTTTGATAATCTGCTGATAAAAGAATTCTATGGAAGAAAAAAAGGATAATGAATTATTTTCTCAATGCCTAAAATATGGAAACTAGTTTATGCATAAGTATTAAAAATAATAGAAAACAAGAAAGAGGCAGTTGGCAGCAGATATAAAACACTTGGTTCCATAACGCATAACATTTTTGCAGAATATACTAGTAAATAATTAAATATAACTTAATATTTTATTTTACAAAATGTTTGAGGTTGAAATTTTTATGTGTAAGTGTGCTTTATCTCTCTTTAGTAAACTATGTTTTATTTTCCAAATGAAGATCTTTATTTATATATTCATACAACTTAAGCTGAACATACATGATACTCTCTAGTAAAGCAAGGCTTTTAATGAATATTAAAATTATGACTCCCAGAACCTGTGCAGGACCTCTTGGGCAATGTCAGATCACCAGTTATAGTAAGCAAGAGAATGTATTATATTTACTGACAGAGAGAATCTGAATACTGTAGGAAATTTTGAATCTATTTTCCTACAAGTGTTCAATGAATAACTTAAGGTGAGTTACCTAAAATAATATTCTCTCTTTAGTATTAGATTCCAATTTATATAAAACTGGTCTGTGCTCTTTTCCCAAGACAGTATACTCTCTGCAATAATCTCTGCTTTTTCAATGATTTAATTTCACTAACATAACAAGTTATTGGTCTATAAAATCCCAAGGAAACTTACTTGATAAGTTTCAATACCTTTTTAAACAGCCAACCTCATTTGGTAGACTGCTATGCAGCTGTACAATGAAAGACTTAGAAATATTACTAATCACATATAACATGTAAAGGTACATGTTAAGTGTAAGTATACTTTTTATCTAAAAGTCAAAGATAAATTCACACATTTATATAATCATTATTTTGTACAATAGAATATTAGGCATATTATTTAAACGTATATAATTATATTAATGTCAGTTCAAAGAGAAGGAACTTATGTTGGGCTTTGTGATGGGAGGAGTCATTGATACCATCATGGAGATGCATATAAGTTACTTCTTCTTCAAAGTAAAGACAGCGTTTAACTGCTTGTTTATATTAGTCGTGATAACTTGTACACATGCTACACAAGTCCATGCAAATCTTTCACTTGAATTCACTATTTTCTGTTGTATCATTAGTAACTTTCTTTTCCTTTATTCTAAGTCTAGTCAACTTGTCTTACTGTTCTAATTTCTTGTTATGGAATGTTTGTATAGAGAAAAATAGAAATTTCTCCTTAAATTTCTGAAGGTTTGTTAGGGAGAGGGAGGACAGAAAGTGTCAGAGAAGTGGTTAATTGTTCTTAGGAGAACTCAATTGGCTTGGAGACCATAACATGGCCTGGGGCAAAGCCTGAAGGCTGAAGAATAAACAATGGATTCTAAGTGATTCTCTCTGGAGCAGAAATAGAGGACACTGTGTGGACAAAAATATCTGCACAGCTGTGGTGACAGAGCTCAGTCTCTCTTGCTATTTTATGTATTTGAATAACAGAAATTCAGAAAGGGCCATGGTTAATGATTTTTTCCTTGGGTGTTCAGATTTTAGCTGAAACAGAAACATTGCAGAAAGCCTGTTGTGAAGTAGGTTGGGAAGAATCATGAAGAACTGGACTCTCGTTCTTTTTTAAGGCTCTTAAATTTACTTTTAATCAAATGCCTCATTATGCCAAAAACTCATGATATTTTGGGAATATCATTTTTGAGATCCAACACATTAAATGAAGATATACAAACCACTTGATACACTGAAGATTAAAACATTATTACATGTATAGCTTTTGTTTAACTTGATTAATGATAAAACTGCCAAAATGATAATTTTTGAGAATAAAAAATGAGGAGGCTAATGCTCACAGTAATAGAAAAGTATAGTATTAAAAAAGTAAAACCAGGGTCAGGCCTGGTGGCTCAAGTCTGTATCCTAATAGATAGAAAGATTGTGGTTCAAGACTGACTGAGAAAAATCATGAGAGATTCCATCTAAAACATAACTCACTGAAAAAAGAACAGGGGTTACACCTCAAATGATAGAGCATCTACCTAGCAAATGCAAGACCCTGAGTTTAAAAAAAAGTAAAAACCAAAACAAATAAGTCTTTTTATATATTGAACTCTGTCCTTGTCAAGTAATGTACTGTAATTCTCACATTTCTTTATTGCAGGTTATATTTTATCAGCACTTTTTAAACAATATTTGGATAAACTAATAATCAAAATATTTATTTAATTTGTTTATGCTCATCCAGGAGAAGTGCTATTGTTTAAACATATGTTTGAATGTTTTGACATTCATATTTTTCACATAACTATTCTCATGATTTAAATGTAATTAGTTAAATAAAAATCATTGCAAATAATTTTGACATGATAAATATACCTTATTTTTATTAATGTCTTACTTCAAAGATACCAATATTACAAAAATGTTTAATAAATATAACTAATCCTTAGTTCTTTGTTGATTGAAGTGTTCATGTTTACTTGGAACAGTTAAATAACTGTGCCCCTGAATTATGTACAAATGAATTGGATCAAAATTGCTTCCTTTAGTATTTTTACATTCACTGTCACTATGATTCAAATTTTTTAAATTTATATTTTTTCAATATCTTATATTTTACCTAAATATTTTACATATTGATGTTTATATAACAATATTTAATACAGTCAACACATATTAAATTAAATTCACCAAGTTTTAGGCATTCTACTAATTATGATGCAAGGAGTTGTGGAATACTCAATTACATCCTTTATAAGGACAAATAAAGATCATAAATAAAGGTACAAATGGATATATGATTTCAATGTTAGAAGAGCTCCAAGAAGACAAAGCAATAGAATATATGAGAAAGTAAAGTTAGTGCTCGAGGATAAAGAAATATCACTTTGTTTCAATGATAATTTTTATTTAAAGATTTGAAATTTTCATTAAGACTAGAAGGGTAAGAACAAGATGAACATATCAAGAGTATAAGTAAAGTCAACCACACACAAATATTTTCATGGGAAATGCCTTGTTTTGATTTTTTGTAAATAAATGAGGACAATAACTATGAAACTTGCCTTAGCAAAATGTAGTAATATTGGAGAGGTGCTTAGGTCTAATATGAGAGGCCTGGACTGGGTATAATTATTGGCTAACTTTATATAATATCTATCCAGTAATATAGGACTGAATCAAATAATCTAGGGACAGGTGAAGAAGAAGGAAAACATTAAATGAGAAATGAAAAATAAGATACCATTAAATATAAACCTCAGACAGAAGAGCAAACCAAGTAAAAGTGTGAGGAGATAGATAACTTAAAAAATTAGGAAAAAAGTAGAAAATTGTCTTATGGAAAGAGTTGGTAAAACTGAGAGTTTAAAGGAAAACTATTTGGAAAATTATGTGAATTCTAAGTATATATCAAAGAAGAAAATATAACCAGTAGTAGTAAAAGATTCAAAGCTGTGATTTGAAGATTAATATTCTGAGGTAATTGCTTTTGGAAAGATAATTTCCAAATGGAAAAAAGATGAAGCAAAAATGAAATTGATCAAAGAGGGTTTGAGATATCTCACTGTCCTTCTCCTTTGCACATCACTAATATAACCAACTAACTCAGTAATATGGATCCTTCCTGTTTACATTCATGCATGCACATATTGTGGTAGATTGACATATTCACATTTTTCATCATAATATGGCAGTAATTGACATTGAGCATCTTTGCATGTCCTATACCTTGGTTTTACCCATGTAACTGTTTTGGGCATTGGGATGTTAGCAGATACAAATCAAATCATGTATTAACTATGCTTATGTAACTGTACTTGCCAGTATGCATTTGCCATCTGTTATTAAAGATCACATAGCAGTTGAATAAGAACTACAGAATGACAAATAATAAGTAAAGGTACCTCATCTAACCTCCAGCATGTTACAACATTTAATATAACTCTCAAGTTTATCAGACATATCAGCTCACAAGAGGTCATCTGTAGACCTCTGAGAGAGAATTAAATAAATGCTAAATAGGCAGGAAAAAACTATGAAATAAAGTGTTTGAATAATTGTAAAGTGGTGCTTGCAGTAAATTGGAAGACAGAAAATATATAGCATGGACAAGTCAAAAATTAGGAAATAAAAATTCGAGCATAAGGTTGAAACAATATGTCACCTTGCTACTTGTCAAATTTGATGAAAATGAGTTGGCAGATGTGCAAATAAGATTTTGAGGGACAAAAGTGACTAAAATTTTCAAGATTATAAATTAAATGTGTTCTCCTTAATAAAAATATATACCTCACCATAGAGTTTAAGAGCTGCTTAAGAAAGGCTTTGTCTTGAGGTAAATGCCAAGTTAAAGGCTGTGGCTGCATGAGATTTTTCAAGACTTCTAAAGTCTATAAGAAGTGTTATCTAAACCCTCTTAGTATCATGGCTGCTGACAATTGAGGGTGTGTTTCTTGACCAATAAATAGGGACTTGGTAGTTACTCCTAGGCATTGAAGAATATGCCTTAGACAAAGAGTGCTCTATCTAGCATCATTTGCCAGCAAGAATTCAGAATTGTTCAGGTACAATGAATTCTATTTCCCTTTCCATTTTTTTCTCTTTATTTGGAAGTAGTTATAGCAACTATTCTATGTCAGTGAGCTTTCTGTGTCTTTCAATAAAAAAAAAAGAAAAAAAGCTTGCTAGAGTTACTTTCACAGAAAAAAAATATATTGACTCATAATCAAAGCTTCCAGACCAAGATTGGATGGACCTATTATTTGTGGCTCTGGTGATCATGTTGCCAAGCAAAGGAGGGTGTGCATGGTGGAGCAACCTAATTGCTTAATGAGCCAGGAAGGATAAGGCAATAATGATGGACTTGGTTCCACAATCTCCTTCAAGAGCACAACACTGTGATCTAAGGACTAAGTCCCACGTTGTCAAATGCTGGCAACCCTCAATGTGCCACCCTGAGGATGCATACTTTAATACCTGAAAATTTGGAGAAAATCCAAGATCGAAACTATAGCATTTTGCCTTTGACCTCAAAGTTTCATGTCTATCCTGATACTAGAAAAATAACTCAGTTTGTGCATCCAGCAAGAGAAGAACTCAAGTAAGTTGCTAAAATATAGTAAAAATAATAATAAAATTTATTGGAAAAAAATTTGGTAGGGGAATAAAAGTGGGGGCAATGGAATAAAAGAGAGAAACATTTCCTGCTCACCATAAAGGAAATGAGAATAAAGATTTTCTTAGTCTTATAATTTCAGAGAACCAAGAGAGTTCACATTGTCAAAGACAATGGATATGGGTGCTTGAGTTGGCTCCTAGTCTGGGGACTAGTCTGGGAATCCTTCTCCTTTTAGATGTTACAAGATATGGGCTGTATACATTCCAGGGCTGTCTGTGACTGTATTTCACTCTTTGAGATGTTAAGAAGCTCCTACACAACTTGACTGGATGGAGAATGTCCTATCTAGCCTAGGAAAATTCTAAAGCACATCTATTTTTCCTGTGTTTTGGGAAGCTCAGATAACACCTCCTTCCCAATATCACACCCTCTCCCACACACTGTGCCAGAGTTACAGTCCTAGTTTTCATCATTAATATTTAACTTGACATTCAAAGGGGTGTCTCAATGTATGCCTGCCATGGGTGTGCTTTATTTTCAGCTATTTAATCCCTTCAAATGCTCTCCTTTACCTTCCACCCCCAATTTTCAATACACATCCTTATATCCTCTATCTTTACATCTTATGTTATGCAGTATTACTGATGCTCTATCATTCTCTTTTCCTTTCCATCTTTCCCTAAGATTTATAGGGTAGTCCCACTGTTACAAACATGTTCTTCTGAGTTTGTATATGATTATGCTTGCTTTTGTATAGATGTTTATCTTTGGATCTATCTTCCACATATGAGAGAAAACATGAGGTGTTTGTGTTTCTGATTCTGGTTAACTTCACTTCACATTATTTCCTAAAATTGCATCCATTTACCTTCAAACCACACATCATTATTCCTTGTGACTGAGTAATACTCCCTTGTGTATATATATACCAAAATTTCTTGATCCAGTCATCAGGTGTAGGGCCTCTGGGTTGTATCCAGAGCTTGGTGATTGTGAATAGTGTTGCAATGAACATCAGTGAAGAGGTATCTCTACTATATCCTGTCTTAGGATCATTTGAGTAGATGCCAAGAGCAGTATCACTGGATATTATGGCAATTCTATCTCTAGTTTGTTGAGGAATCTCCATGCTGCTTTCCATAGTGGTTGTACCAATTTGCATTCCCACCAGCAGTGTTTGAAGGTTCCTGTTTTGCCACAGCCTCGTCAGCACTTGCTGTTGTTACTACCCTTGATTATGACCTTTCTAACTGGGGTGAGGTGAAATCTAAGTGTTGTTTTGACTTGTATCTCTTTCATAACCAGGGAAGTTGAACACTTCCTTATGTGTTTATTGGCCATTTGTACCTCTTCCTTTGAGAATTCTCTTAATTTACATGCTCATTTCTTCATTGGGGGGTTGATTCTTTGGGGGCTGAGTTTTTTAATTCCCTATATATTCTGTATATTAGTCCCTTATCAGATGAGTAGCTTAGCAAAGATGTTCACTCTTTCTGTGGGTTGTCTCTGGGGTCTGGTGACTATTTCCTTTGCTGTGCAGAAGCTCTTAGTTTGATGAAGTCCCATTTGTTCATTTTATCTACCTCTTAGATGCTGGGCCTTTTGAGTTCTGTTTAAGAAGTCATTCCCCTATACCTATCTGTTCCAGGTATTTGGTTCTCTTTAAGTTGATTTTTGCACAGGGTAAAAGAGAGAGATCTAGTTTCAGTCTTCTACATGTGGATATCCAGCAACATATGTTGAAGAGGCTGTCTTTTCTCCATTGAGAGTTTCAAGCTCCTTTGTAGAAGATCAGTTGGCTATAGAAGTGTGGGTTTATTTCTGGATCTTCTATTCTGATCCATTGGTCTTCATGTCTGTTTTTGTATGTACCATTGAAGAGAGAAGTATAAGAAGACATCAGAAGACAGAAAGACCTTCAAGGATGCCCATGGATTGGTAGAATGAACATTGTTAAAATGGCCACACTACCAAAAGCAATCTATACTTTCAACACAATCCCTATCAAAATTCTAGTGAAAGTCTGCAGAGATACAGAAACATCAATACTGAAATACAAATGGAAATAGAAAAAACCTAATACAGCCAAATCAATTCTAATCAAAAGTTCCAATTCTAGAGCCATCATAATACCCAACTTCATAAAATACTACAGAGCCATAACAATAAAAACACCATGGTATTGGCACAAAAAAAGACATGAAGACAAATGGATCAGAATAGAAGGCTGTTTTTGGTAGTATGTCTATCTTCACACTGTTAATTCTACTGATCCATGAGCATGGAAGGTCTTTCCATCTTCTGATGTCTTCTTTGATTTCTCTCTTCAGTGGTTTATATACTTAGCATTAAATGGTCTTCTGTTTCTTTTGTTAAATTTATTCTGAGGTACTTTATTGTTTTGAGGCTACTGTAAATGGGATTGTTTCCCTGATTTTTTTCTCAGTCTGTGAGTTGTTGGTATACAGAAAAGCTACTGATTTATATGTTAATTTTGTATCCTGCTAATTTGCTGAAAGAGTTTATGATTTCTAGTAATTTTTTGGTAGAGTGTTTTTTGGGGTCTGCAAAAAGAGATAGTTTGACTTCTTCCTTCCCTACTTAAATCCCTCTGATTTCTTATTCTTGTCTTATTGTTCTGGCTAGCAATTCCAAAACTATATTTAACAACAGTGCATAAGGCAGACACCCCTGTCTAGTTCCTGCCCTTAAGGGGAATGGTTTTATTTTTTCTCTTTTTAGTATGATGTTGTCATATATAGTCTTTATTATGTTGAGGTATGTTCCTTCTATTCCCAGTTTCTTCAGAGCTTTTATCAAGAAAGGGTGTTGGATTTTGTCAAAGACTTTTTTTTGTATCTATTGAGAGGATCATGTGGGTTTTGTACTTGCTTCTTTTTGAATGTTGTATTATATTTATGGATTTACATATGTTGAACCATCCTTGCATCCCTGGAATGAAACTGACTTGGTCTTTATGTATGATCTTTTTAGTGTGCTGTTGAATTCTGTTTGCCAGTATTGTTGAAATTCTCTGTAGATATCTATCCTATTTGTTCTAATGTGTGGAATACCTCTGAACTTTCTTTTGTCTGAATGACCTATCAATTTTGACAGTGGGACAATAAGATCTCCCACAATCACTATATTTGTGTCTGTTATACTCTTATGGTCATTACATCTTTGAATGTAGATGGATGCCCCTGTGTTTTGTGCATATATGTTAAGGATTGATATTTTCTTGTGATGACTTGTTCCATTCATTAATATTCAGTGACCATCATTGTTTCTTCTGATTGATTTTAGTCTGAAGTCTACTTTGTCAGATATATATAAGCAGCTACTGCTGCTTATTTATGGGGTCCATTTGCTTGGAAAACTGTTTTCTACCCTTATACTCTAAGCTAGTGTTTTTTAATTTTTTCAGTGAGATGATTCTATTCTAAGGAACATATGGTTGGGTCTTGTTTTCTAACCCAGTTTGCTATTCTATGTCTTTTGATTGTGGCATAGAAGCCATTTACATTCAATGTTAATATTGAGAGGTACCTTTTGTTTCCAGTCATTTTTGTCCCCCTGTTGTTTAGTTTTACCTATTCCTTTTTACTGGTCTTCTTGCTCAAAGGGGTTTATTCTTTCTTGAGTCTCCCCTTCTCACTCTCATTTCTTCTTCTACATGTAAAAGTCTGTTAATTATCTTCTGTAGTGCTGGCTTGATGGTTGCAAATTCCTTTGGTTTTTCCTGGTTGTAGAAGGTTTTAATTTCTCCTTCAATTAGGGAGGATAGTTTTGCTGGGTAGCTGTTGCCATTTATTGGCTGGACCTGGGTGATCAGAGCCAAAAAAGATGGGAGAACTATTGAGTTGTGCTCAATAGCCACTTTATTGAAGATCACTTCTGCTTTTTATAAACTCCTTTTTCACAGACAGCATTTGGTCAGAAAAAGCATGCCAAGTATAATGTGTCAAGGTTACATAAGTACAAAGAAGCACAGTTAAAACTAACTCTTTGTTATGTCTCTTTTAAAATGGAACAGAGAGGCAGGAGAAGCACATGGTCAGCATAACCTTATTTACATCTGAAGAACACAAAGCCATCTGGGGAACCTTGAGCACTGTTGTTTTTTCTGGACGTCTGGTTCTGAGACCTTTTCCTCAGTTACTTAGATCTTTCTCACAAGGCCAGATGCCAAATCACACAGGAATGGTCCCATTGCTGGCTCTGACAAGTAGCCTCTTTGATTGGGGAGCAAGGACTCTCTTGCTGTCAGGGACAGTGGGAAGTGCTGGGCCTCTGTACTGCAGGCAGGAGGGATGCAAGACAGCAGGCAGGAGGGATGCAAGTCTCCAGGCAGTGAGAGTAATGAGGCCTGCTTGCTGGCTGTGGGCTAACAGGAGCCTTGGCAACTGGTGCAGGCAGGGGAACCAAGACTTCAGACAGTGGCAATTTTGGGGTTTGCTTTCCAGGCGTGGGGTCCAGGAAAGCAGTGCAGTAGCACTGCAGGCATGGTGGAAACAAGCTTTTGTGTAGTGGGAGTCTTGGAGCCTACTTGCTGGTGCAGGAGCCATGGTAGAGGTGTTATCTGCTTGGAGGAACCAAGCCTTCCAGGAACAGGAATTCTAGGGTCTGATTGCTAGTCCAACTTTCCAGGAGCACTGTCCAGTGTTCTTGCAGCCGGCTTGGGGGAACCAAGCCTGCAGGAAGCAGTAACCCCGGGTCCTGCTTGCTGGAACTGACAATGAGGAGCCACTGTACCTGCTGCCAACTTGGGGGACCCAAGCCTGCAGGTGGCAGGAGCTCTGGGACCTGATTGTCACATAGGCTTCAGGGAGCACAGTACATTGGCATTGCTGTTGGCTCAGAGGAACCAAGCCTGCTGGCTTGCAGCTTCTGTTACCCTGGGAAGCAGCAGGAGCTGTGGGTCCCACTTACACAGGGGAGCAAGTTTCCCTGGAGTTTCAGAATGAAGATAGCAGGTCATGTTACTAGATGGAGCATGGAGCTCCGACTTCCTGTGTGGGCTGGGAAGCAGGACTTATTGCCAAGTGCACTGAGTAATGGAGCCTGGAGGCACGCAGAGACTTTAGAGGTAGTGGATCAGGAGTGTTGAACTGCAAGTTGTTCTTCCCATTCTTCCGTTCCTTAGTTCATTCTCTATTTGCGGATTTAGAGCAGGCTTTGAATCTCACTGGTTATTGGCCCTCATGGGTGCCTTTTGAGGTCCTCTAATCTTCCTTTTCCAGGGTAGTTAATTGCTACTGGGCTATAGGGATGTCAACAATCTGCCATCTTGCTCCTTTTCCCCCACACACACATTGTTCTCCTTAGCAACATTAGTCTTTTTTGGCTATACCATTACATGTGTTCTTTTATGGCCTCTCTGAAAATTTTCCAAATGTTTCCATTCTATTTATTTTTACTTTCTGCCTTGAATTTTTCTCCAGTAATTTAGTCCACACCTTTAAGTAAGACCTCTGACAAAATACCTCAGCATTGATAAAATGCATACAACTTCCTCACCAAATTTGAATAAGGATAGCCTCTACTTCAATTTAAATAAAATCATCATTACCACATAAAACCTCATCAGCATTTTTATTAATTTTCTGGTCTCCTACACCTTCACTGTATCACCCATTAAGCTCTGCATAAAGCCTTCTAGGCTTTCTCTACTCTGTTCTTCAAATCTCTGTCAAATTCCTTCTATAAACCAATTGTTATGGCTCCTGCACATTTTCATGTGTAGCTGTAATCAGCAGCCCCACATCTGGGTCCCAATTTTCTATGTCTGTTTTTCTGCCCTTTAAAAATAAAAAAAGCAGAGATAATTAAGTTATATGAGAAATAGCTTACTTTGGCTCTGTGTTTTGGAGGTTCTAGTTCAAAAATGCTTGCACTTTGGAATTTGAGCATTTGGTGGGCATGCCACTTGACAGTGGTGAGAAGTGTGTGACTGAGCAAACTACAACCTCATGAGCCAGAAAATAGAAGAGAAAAAACAATTGTTCAGTGTCCCACAATCTCCCCTGATGACACATCCCCAATGTCCTAAGAAATTCTCACTAGACTCAACCTCCATTTTCCTCAACCACACTAAAGACCAAACATTTAACACATGGATGCTTTTAAGCATTCATAAAAACAATGATCTTACCAAAATATGCAATCATCCCTCTATGCATTTCAGTTTGGAATGTTTCTCTTGACCCATGTTCAGTTTCACTGATTCTTACCTTAGCTATGTAAAGTGTCTACTGATGAGCACATCAAAGGAAGTGTTCATTGTGTTCCAGCTGTTTACATTTCTAACAATTCCTGTTCATATTTTCTTCACATTTTCATATCTCTAACTACATTAGCCATTTACTCTTTTATGTCATCTATTTTTCAGCCAGAACTCTTACTGTTTTAATCATAGTCATTTTAAATTTCTTTCCAAAATCAATGTTATGTGTGAGTTTGAGCTGATGATTGTGGTCTATCTTTATATTTTCAGATGAGTTTTCTTTGTTTTAGCTGAACAGGGGTTTGACTCAGTCTCTTATTCATGCTAGACAAGCACTCTATCAACTGAGCCGCACCATAGCCTTTTCTTCACTTTTTTTTTTTTTTCTTTTTGTTTCTTTACAGTACCAGGGTTTAAACTCAGGGCCTACAACCTGGGCCACTCCACCAGCCCTCTCCCTTTCTTCACCAGCCCTCTCCCTTTCTTATGGGTGAAAGGTTTTTTTCAAGAGATGGTCTTGCAAATCCTTTTTTTGCATTGACTTTGAAAAATGATCATTCTGATCTCTGCCTCCTGAGTAGCTAGGATTACAGGCATGAGCCACTAGTGCCTGGCTCCTTTTCTTCACTTTGGTCATGCTTTTTTTTTTTTAAGGGTCTCTCCAATATTTCCTTCTGTGTACATCTGCTTTTTTAATCTTCTTTATGTATTGTCCAGATTTTTATAGTGGAGTCATATTGATGCAGTGATAAGGGACAGTGGAGACAGATATTATAATTTGATTAAATTTCATTAATCTTGTGACCTTCACAAGGGTTTCTACAGTGGTATCATTTTTGTTTACTTATTTTTTCCACTTGCTTAATAATCCATTCTCTAGTCTCAGCATCTTAAAACTGCTCCTTGATGCCCTGATGTATTTATTTTCTTCTCTCTATAGGTGAGCTAATAATGCTAGAATGTGCTAGAGTGCAAAGAATATCCTACAACTCAGAAAAATGTTTTGGCAATGTCCTTTCATTTAAAGTATATGTTTTGGTTATGGAAAAGGAACTAAGTATATTTAAGAAAAGATTATCAACTGCTTCCACAGTGGGTGGTTCTAAAATTTATACATTTTTAGTGGGACAACGTGATATGCTTTGAGAAAGAAAAGTTGGAGTACCCAAAATGGTTTCATTTTCACAGTTCTTCACTATTTTAAAAATACATGAATTGTCACAAACCATCTTTTCAGTACTGCTACCAATTTTTGACTCTACTAGCCTATGTTTCAGCAAAGCAGATCTTGGTGTGAATTTCTGCTCCAATTCAGTGGTCTCTATCATTTGATTGGGGAATTAGGACCAGTGACTTTCAGATAGTTGCTTATGAAAGGTATGTATTGTTCTTGCTCTGACTACCATACCCTCCTCTCAAAGAAGCCCACTTCTTAAACTTATCTGAGGGACTACATCAGACCCTCTTTCTTTCACCAATACCTGTCTTTCCCATCTCCTACCCAGACACTTTGGCATGGTGTCCCATATCTCCATGATCCATAATTGTTCCTTGTAGTCAAGCTTTGAGAGTATCTCATTCTCAAACAATAGCCCTCTCTCAAGATGGCATTTTTCTCTAACCCTCTAAGATAAGAGGTGTAACACAGTAACTGTTCATCAAGATCAACCAACAACTTGGAGCAATCACTACCTCACCAAATCCCCACACTCAGTTTGAGGCTTATGAGAGGTATGGGCTTATCATGAAGCTAGAATTGCCAGTTTGTCATGTGATTTACCTTGTGAATGTGTCTTACACTTCTCTTCCCTTTCTCTAGGAGTCAGGGATGGGCTTGCAACTGTTTGCTGCTTTTCATGTTGCCTTGGTTTCTCTGTGATTCTCTTCTGTCTTGCCTCTTCTTGTTATTTTTGATCTTCCTTTTCTTTCTTTCCTTAGACTGTAGTCACTCCTGTGCTAGCTGACTCTTTTCATTCCTAGATTCAAAATAGTGGAAGCTTTTAATCCCCCATCCTGCCCTCTTGGACTTCTTGATGCAGAATCTCTAGGTAGAAGTGATGTAGGACTTGCCTTTCTAGACTAAGAGAGTCCTACCAAAGGAAAGCAGGGAGAAAGGCTGTCAGCATGTCACTGCACTGCTTCTCTCAACTCAAGTCTCAGGATCCATAGTCACTGGACTTAATTTACTTATAAGGGCACAGTCCTAAATTAATTTAAGGCACTGTGATTATGACTTTACTTAACCTTAATTACCTCCATTAAACCATATTACCAGAAAAAGTTGTGTGGAGAATAAAGCTTCGACACATGAGTTAGGGAGAGGGCACAATTAAGTACATAACAATTATTAATCAGGTATATTATTAAATGTCCATCAATAGAGATTTATTTTTCTCATTATTATCTTAATGTTATACATTTCAGGGAAAACACATTCATGAAATGCCACTTTCATTATATTATATCAAGTATATATACTATGGACTTCATTTATCAATGTTGCTGTTGACTTTGCTCATGTGACTGATATGGTGTTTGTCAAATTTCTTCACTATAAATACCTTTTTTCCAGTTCTAATAGTCTATCCTTGAGAGGCAAGTCATCATAAGCAGCCCACATTAAGGAATGGAATTATGGTCCATCTCTTTGAGTGTAAACTGCCTAGTAGTACTAATTATTAATATTAAATTATTCTACATGGAATCTTTTTGATATTTATTAATTAACTTCTTCAATTTTTTATTAAATCGCTATCAATTGAGAGACTTTTTTTAGTTTCAACTAAGGTACCACAAACGTTTGTTGTATAAAAGATAACCTCTTCAACAAATCATGTTGGAAAACTGGATATCTACATGTAAATAACTTAAGCTACACCCCTATCTCTCACCCTACACATAAAATAATTAAAAATGCATCAAAGATTTAAATGTAAGATCTAAAATTTCTAATAGGAAAACATAGGGAAGACAATTGAAGGTATAAACATAGGTAACCCCTTTCTCACTATGACTTCAATTTCTCAGGAAATAAGAGAATAGACAAATTGAAGTGGATCAAATTAAAAAGCTGCACAGCAAAAGAAACAATACTCAGAATGAAAAAACAACCTACAAAATGGAGAACGTCTTTGTCAGCTATTCATCAGATAAAGGATTAATATCAAGAATATATAAAGAACTTAGAAAAATTAAACATCAAAAGAAAAATACCTAATTAATAAATCCATGAATAAATTGAAAGGATCTCAAAAGTAGTACAAATGAACAAGAAATACATGGAGAAATGTTCAACATATCAGTGTTGTAAACAACACTGAGAATCCAGCTCACCCAAATCAGAATGGCAATTACCAAGCAAATAAAAAGCAACAAATGTTGGAAGTGATATGGGGAGCAATAAGCTCTTATATACTGTTAGTAAGAATGTCATTTAGTACAGCCCTATGGAAATCATTGTGGAGGTTTCTCAAAAAACTAAAAATAGAACTACCATATGATTCAGCTATACCACTTCTGGGCATATATCTGAAGGGATTTAAGTCATCAAAGAAGAAAGATGTGTACATGTTTTTTAGCAACACTATTCATGGTGGCCAAATTATGAATGAGCCTAGGTGTCCATCAACTGCTGAGTGGACAAAGAAACTCTGTGTTTGTACAAAATAGAGTAGTATTAGGCCAGAATTCTTAATGAAATTATGTCATTTGTAGGAAAATTGATGGAAGGGAAATCATTTTAATTGAAGCAAATAAACCACAGTAAGAAAGACAAGTTTCACGTATTCTCTCTCATATGCACAATCTAGACCTAAAAAGCACCTCATGACTGAAATACAGGTGCACCATTAGAGGTCACAATAGTGTGAGAGGAGAGAGAAAGGAGAGAGTGAAGGAGGATGAATACAATTGAAGTACTGCATACGCGTGTATGAAAATAGAGTAACAAATCCCATTACAAATTGTTTAAAAAAGGGAAGTAAGAAAGAGTAATAGAGGTAGTGAATTTGATCAATGTATATTCTGTACATGTATGTAATTATCACTAAGTCATTCCTTTGTACAATCATTATACACTAATGAAGGAAATGGAAAGGGAAGATTAAGTTCTTTCTTTCAAACTCATTAAGACACAGCAGAAAGGCAGCTGTGTGAAAGTCAGAAAGAACTCTTGATGGAAAATGAATCAGGTAGCACCTTGATCTTGTATATCCTAGCCACCAGAAACACAATATGAGCACTTTTTAAAATTAATCTATTGTTCTTTCTTTGTTTATGGAAGCCATCAGAGACTAAAATAGGTCTCAAAACTGTAATAACCATCAGGACTCTAAAACATGTGAAAAGTAAATGTAATGTGACATCCTGCATAGGACAATGAAAGAGAAAGAAACATTATATGGAATACTTGAATAAAGTATGAACATTAGCTAATAATAGCATATTAATACTAATTCATTAATTGTTGAGATTATATCTTGTTGATACAAAATATAAAACAGGAAAAATCATATGGCTATATGGGTGCTCTCTGTACTATTGTTAGAATTGTTCTTTAGGTCTAAAGCTATGTAATGTGTTTTCATTTAAAATAATAATAAAATATTTTCCCATTTTGTGAATAAATATGTCCTTTCAGAAGATTTGAAAAATGTTGTTGTTCACTCTATTATCATGTCATAAGTAATTATTAAACTAATATCGGGGAAGATATTATAATGAAGCTGGAAATTGGATATGAATACTGCTTAATTCCGAGTTCATATCAATCTTTCTAGCAAACTATAACACTATATATAGATAGATTCTTTGATATACTCCATTTTACCATATACTTGAGAGGAAAAAATTAAGCACATATTCTATTGACTAATCTGTAAAATTGGAGGCCGAATAGATACACAACAATGTTCTAGTGAGAAATACTGCAATACATTATTTCATTAAGGACAGAAAATTAAATGATGTTATAACATTTAAGGTCAGTATTCTCTTGCATATCTATAGTAAGAAGAGTTCTATGCAATGAGTAGGACATTAGGTGATGCAATCTTTTTTGTGGGAAGCTCTGTGGTTTAAAAAATTAAGAAGACTGTCTTTACCAGGATGTTTTGTTAGGAGGTTGAGAAATGCTACATATAGAATTTCAACCAAGATTTCACTCACAAATATAAAAATGCTTAGCTATGAAGCATAAGTCATATTTAATCATATATTAAGGTATTATATGAGTTTAAATAAGTTACTGCCATAATATAGTTTAACTCCACTGAATTCTTAAAATATATTTTATAATTTTTTGGCCAATTTGTGTCTCAGATTAGTAGATACCATGGAAGTTATCAAAAATTGCAGCAGCCCAAAGTCAATTTCTCATTTTTGTTCCTATATTAAAGAACTCAAGAAATTAGCAAAGCAATTTCTAAACACAGTTAACTTTGCTATATATTCAAATGATCTCTAAATATTGTGTCTGTACAAGTAACTCACAGTTGATAACTAGAAATTTCTGGATTAAGGAATAAAAAATCCTTAAAAGCCAGATACTGACAGAAGCAATTTCAGAAGAATTGATGACTGCTAAAAGGAAAAAGTAATAAGATTTTGTAACTAAGTCCCCAAGGCAGTAACTATGACAATTATTTTCCTGGATCAGGGAAACAAAGACATTATATATTTAATTTTAAAGATAGTTCTGTTTGAATTGGAATGTTGTTGCCTTGGTTAATGATGTGGAAATATCATAGTAATTTCTAAGTAGAAAAAGAGGAAAATGGCATCAAGATTGGAAAAATCATATATATTTAGAAATACCATTTAATCGGACACTAAAGTTCTTTTCATTTATTATCCTTCGTATACATATATATGGATAAATGTCAGTAAGGGACTTTTAAGGATTTTTATATATTTGTATATATGCATATTTACATATGTTTTATATATTCACATATATGTACATATAAATATATAGAGAGACAGACAGACAAACAGACAGAGACAGAGACAGAGAGGAAAGAAATAGAGAAACCAAGAGTGAGACATGACGCAGCCTTTGAAGGTCAGTGGTGAGGGGAAGAGGAACTTCCAGGGAGGGAATAACTTGTCTCTTCCTATTTGCAAATCTGCCCATCAGCAAGAGAAAATGGATTGATTCACATTTTCAGTATCTGTCCTACACTTCTATCATTTTTCCTTTCATTACCTCTCTCACTGCCCTTCTATCCTTTTATCTTTAATGGGAGAAGCACTGGATAAATTGTGTCCTTCAAAGAAATGTTGAAATCCTAATTCCCAACACTTTAGAATTCTCCCTTTTTTGGAAATAAGTGTTTTGCAGTTCAATAAATTTAAAATGATGACATCCCACAACTGTGTGAAGCTGCTTTCTTAATGGTGAACACCAAGAGAAGCCTTCCCCTGCATGGAGAACAGCAATGATCATCACTGTGTCAGCACTAGGACAAGTAGTTTAAAACATAAGATACTGATAGTCTTATTGATGGAAACTGGGATTTGTTAAATAGTGGATCAGAGTAGAAATTCCGAAATTAGAGTGGTACTTCATACTCTCCTAAAGTTTTTATCCCACCATATATTTTTCTAAAGAGGAAAAAAGTGTTTCTCAATTAGAGGCCACGAGTTCCTTCAAGTTGAAGTCCTGTTTTCTAAATAAATATCTAATAAAGTCCCCCAAATTTGACAAGTATTTATAGATGAACGTGTGTATGTGGATATTTGTCTACCTGTAGATTTATTCCTGATATCAATGAAGTATTGCTTATATTCTCAGGTGTCAAATAAGTGAAAAATTAATGAAACCTGTACCAATTCAGAAGGAAACAAATTACTAAGCAACTGGAAAACCAGGAAGTGAAGTAATATGCAAAAATGCATCCTGTTAGTTATTTCCAGATTATTTTCTGTTTAACCTATTTGCTTGATGTGCCATTGCAAAGTATAATATTCCTAAATCATTTTTATCAGATCTCCACTCCTTTCAATTTTAATAGTGTAATATCTTTTTAAAGTTTTATGTAATTTTTAATTCAGACATAATTAGGCACATTTTTGGGGAATATTGGTGAGTTTTTTCATACATATGTTCATTGTGTAAAAATAAATCAGGGTGTTAAGTCTATACAACACTTTAAACATCATTTCTCTTTGTCCAGAAGATTCACTCTGCTGGTTGTTTCTTTTGTTTAGCAAAAAGTTTTAGTTTGACATAATCTTCTTTTTGTTTTCTGTGTTTTTCAATGTTTTTATAAAAAAAATCCTGGCCAAGAATGACATGAAATACTTACTGTAAGATTTCTTATTATAGTGTTATGGCTTCAGGTTTTACATTTCATTCCCAATCCATTTTCAGTTAATTTTGGTGACACATAGGGCACAGTTTTCTTTCTTCTGCATGTTGATGCCAAAATTTTCTGGCTCCATTTACTGAAGATACTATTATTTCCTCAACATGTGTTCATAGTACCTTTTTCAAAAATTAGATGTCTATAAATAAGTGGAAATATTTCTGGGTTCTTTATTCGGTTGTGTGTTTTACAGTTTTATTAGCATATATCTGTTGTATGGGGGTTTCACTGTGGCACTGACATATGTTCTTACATTGTATCTTAATAGTTAGACCCACCCCTCTATCACTCTTCCTCTTTCCCCTCCCCTCTTCTTAGAAGAATTTTATCAGTTTTCATTGTTTTATTTTCATACACATATACAAAGTAAATCAACCATATTCACTCTCCTTTACCCTCTCCCCTCCCACTGGAACACACTTAAAGATAGGACCTGCTTTACCTTCCTGTCCCTCATTTTCTTTGTGTCTATAGATTGTTCAATTGGATTTAGTCTTTGTGTTTCATGCATGTGTATTTCGTACTTTAATGTTTCCTCTTCTTTCCCTAGTCAGTCCTCCACCCTTCAACATTTTCCTTCACACTGAATGCAGCACTCCATTGAATATTTCATTGTGTTGGCCACCAGTGACACCAGTGACCTTAATTACCAAATCCAGTAGATACTTATTAGTCTTCCCCTTTCTCAATTTCAATATGGCATTTGTCGCAGAACATAATTCCTTTTCAAAATATATTTCTCTATCTTCTCTGGTATTATATTTTTCTAAATTTTTCTTTTCCTCCTCAGGCCATTCTCTTTACTTATAATTCCTTCCCTGCCTCTTGCCTAAATTTTACCCTCTTAGGTTTTAGCAGCTTTCCTTTTACTACTCCTCACTCCAGGTGATCTCATTAATGTCAAGACACCTTATGCAATGACTCATTGTTTTGTAGCCTATCAGACTTAACTGACTTCAGGTGAATATTTAAGATGATTAAACTTTCAGTTTGGCTGACACAGAAAGCATACCAGTAAGTAAACACAACATAATATACCCAAACAAAATAAATTCAGATTGGAATTCTTAATCTATCCCCAACTACAGTTCAATTCTTCTTGTTATGTTCCATGCATTAGTAATTTATTCATCCTCCAGTGAGTAAGACATAGAAACACTGTTTAAAACCTACTTCTCTTTAAATGACTAGCTCCGATGTATCAGAAAGTCTTGTAAATTATAACTTCTATATTTATTTCAAAGCTGACTATTTCTTTCCAGTTCTGTGACACCCACAGTAGTCTCAGCCAACATCTGTCATATGGATTGCAGTAAGAGTTTTCAAATTGGTCTTTCCTTAGTCATTATTTACTCTGGAATAAATAATAAGAATAAAAAAACTTTCTCCATGGAGCAGCCAGAGTGATCTAAAGAGTCTAAGTCAGTATGTTGCTCTCACCTATGATTAAGGTAAAATCTATATTCTCTAAATTTAATATTGTTATCCAGAAGGACTTTTCTGATTCAGTATCTTCTCTATTCTCTTTTCACAAAGGAAGACAAATCCAATTCATAGCATACAAAAGCACCTTTTCTTCTTGAAATAATAAGCATGCTTGCTAATCATATTTAATTTTTACATAATAATACTGTGCAATACATATATCAGGTAACATGTGCATGTTTGTCTCCACACAGGCTGAAACAGAACAATGGAAATCCTTCAAAACTATTTTATCTAGGATCCTATCAGAAAATGATGTCAACAATCATCTTGTGTATATTTACATTCCTAACACAAATTCACAAGAATTTAAAAATGTGTTGTTTAGTTTGTCTATTTTGTCTGCACTGATAGAATCATGAAAATATCTTCTGTGCTGTTTTAAGTTTAAAATCAGGATTTGCAATCTATTTACTATATAATATTGTAGTTAATATATTTTTCATGTGAATTTTTATTGAATGAAAATACCATAATGATTTGATCCAGTTTACAATCTACAGAAGGCTCAGTTTTTCATATATTTTTAAAATAAATACTACTACTAAGAACACTTTTGTAAATGGATCTGCTGGGTACTCACACACAGGATTTCCCTATGTCAAATACCTAGGAAAGAAGCCCTCAGCTCATAAAGTTCATGTGTTTAAAACATGGGGAATTCACAGCATTTGGCTATCTATTATCTAAATATTTAAAAAGATTAAAAGGTATCTTTCATGATTCAGGCTTATACATGAATAAATTCAATAAACTAATTAAAATAAATTTCAATAATTTACATCACAACTACTTTCACCCACCTAGTGACTTGTCAATTCATAGCATGTTTTTAAGGGATAGTAATTAGATTGAATGTATTATTACATTTAATATATTTTCTTGAAACATTTCTTTAAAAACATGATACAATGATATTTTATCATTTAAAAGATTTAGTAATGAAATCCACATTTGAATCTTTGTGTATGTGTATGTGAGGTGGCATGAATAACAAATTCACTTTCTCTTTTGATTGTAGATCAACAGTTTATTCAACCTCATTTATGACATGGTCCATTTTCACAATTTATGCAGCAACTATCTCTAGCATACCCATATTACATGTATTTACATATACAGATCAGTTTCTGCTTCAAAGTCATCTTTTCACCATGCAAAATATTTTGGCTGATAAAATATATAAGAATTTAAGATATCCACTACATTATCCAGGCTTACTTTCATCTTAACTCGTAGCTAGGATGAATTTGTATATATATAAATATATATAAACATATATATACACATATACATTGATATATACAAACAAGTAGAAATATATATACATTTATAATTCCTTTTCATCTTCAGTGATCCTACAAAATAATAAAGTTCTTTTGTTTTTATCTAAGTAAAGGGGACTTGCTCTTGAAGGCCTTTAGAATTTGCTGATAGTGCTTATGGTTTTGAATTTCACAAAGTGTTTCCAAGTGAGAATGTTTTCTAACACTCAGACTAAAATAGAACCAATGAAGTTCAATAATTCCTCCTAATTTCCATGACGGATTGTGACTAATTACATCCTGAATCCTAAGAGAAAATAATGGGAAATATTTAATTTACTTGGAAATTTATGAGCTGTTATTTATGGAGAGTTTATCTTTACTATTTCTTTAAATATTTCTCCTTCACCATTATGTTTCTTTAGGCCTAGTATTTTTTACAGTATTAGTATTTCTACATATGTTGTAGTTAATATTTAACAAGTATTGTTTTAAGTTTATTGATCATTTTGGACAACGTTGCAAAGTACTTGAGGTTATTTTTCTTTTTTCTTTGTCTTTTTAATGTTTTTGGTGGGACTGGAATTGGAAGTAAGGGCTTCACACATGCAAAACAGAAGTTCTACTCCCTGACCCATACCACAAGTCCATTTTGCTTTGTTATTTTGGAGTTCCGGTCACTATTTGCCCAGTGCTGGCCTTGGACAGTGATCCTCCTCATCTCAGCTTCCCAAGTAGCTAGGATTACAGGCCTGAGGCACTGGTGCCTGACTTAAGTTTATTTTCTAATGCACAATTTATTCTTCTGCTATAGCTGATTTTCTACGAGTGACATTTTAACACAAATTTCAACTACCACATCCATTAATGTATATGCTTTATACACATATATGTATTCATATCATGTAAAATGCATTTTTTTTTAATGATTAACGTTTTATTTCCTTGAATATTTGGATTTTTTTTATGTTATCATTTTTACATTTACTTACATGTGTATACATTGTTTGCCCGACCACCCAGCTTCCAGAATCTGTTCTGCCCTCTTGTTCTCAGAGAAAACATAAGAGATGATAAGAAAGACACAGTGTTTTTGCTAGTTTGAGATGTGAGGGTGATCTGGCTGTGATATCTGTCACCCCAGTGATCACCAGGGTTGATTCAGCTGATCTGACTTTCTAGGCAGGTGTCTTTTTCCTCCCTCACCTCTTCATGTGGGTCCCACAGAAAACTGCACAGTGGGTGGAAGAGAAGGACCATCCTCGATAGAGGAGGACAGTTCTTTGGTCAAGGTGTGTGAATAACTGCACTCCCCTGCTAGGACCTCCTATTTTTTTCATATTGCTAATGTATTTGATCATCATTTCATTATTGGTCTCTGTGACCTAATACTTCTAATTGTATTCGTATTTGTAACCAATGAATTTCTTTTTCCTAACTGTTCTTGTCATCTTCTTTGTTTGATTTTATATGTTTAAATTATGTTTCCTCCCTACAAGTTATTTTAGCATGTGACTGTGTAGGGATGCAGAAACTCAAGGCATAGCAAAATCATTCATTTGCTTTTGTTTGGCCATGTCCCAACAAACAATCCTAGATAGTCAGAGCCTCCTTGAGATCCTGGGGCAAAAATGGAAAAAGTGTATAAGTTAATGTCTAAAGCTAGTCAATCATCCAACTCTTTTCTGCATCTCTTGAACACACCAATAATTTTGAAATACTTACCTGGGAATAAATGTTTTGCTAATCCTGCTGATTTATGTAACCAGACATTGATTTTCCTAGAGATAGATTCTGTATTTTAATTTTTCTTTTAAAAATTTTTTTTGATTACCTTCTTTAAATTGTATCAACCACCTTTTGGAGTCAACCTAGCTCCCAGTCTATATATTATTTTTGCACTTTGTTTTTTCTATTCTAGAACCCTGGGTAATAGTCAATTTCACTGAGATAAACTGTAGCCTGTCTAATTTAGCATGTTGAAACTTTACACGTTCAGTCTTACATTGCTTTTATTATATTAATGAAATAGTTTAAATGTGATATAATAAGAAATGTCCTTCCAGCATAAATATTCCTATTTCTTGTAAGCAAAGGAATTAACATCAGGCCTAAGGATGGTTATCTTTTCATGTGTTTAACCTATTAGCTAATATTTGTTAAGTGCTGGATGATGAGTTATTTAATAAATGAATTATTTATTGAGTAAAACAACTTGAGGTTTCTTCAGTTTACATTTCTATGAAAATAAATCTTTTATTTAAATATTTCATTAAGAATTTTGTCCATCTACTGACTACAATCTGCTCTTTAGAGGTAGACACAATGTCTGATAAATTTTAGGGGTCTGGGAGACATTACTGTAAGATTTTTATATTCTTAACATAAATATTATATTAACAGTTAAATGTAAACCATTGCATGTTTATATCTCCTACTGGACAGCAAGCCTATGAAAGTCAGGAGGTGTTGTTCATTCAACAATTGGAGAATATTTTCTCAAAGTTTTCATTGTCACATACATTTTTGATTGAGATGATGCCAGCATGTCCTGTTTTTAATGTAAGTTTTCTCTGTTAGGGAAGGGAACTAAGAAAACAAAGGCTCATAAAAAATAAATGGTGTAAATTGAAGCTTTCTTCAAAGGAAACCAATTTAACTGAAGATATGAGGAATGGCTGTCTAGGTAGCACGTTGTTAGGAAGATTTAACTCTATCTAAATATTTAGCTACAAACAGCTCTAGAGGGAGGAAAAACATGCTTAAATATTCACAGAGATAAGAGTCATGAATCAAAAGTTAACATAGAATCAAAAGTTAAATTTAAAAAGTGTAAAATGATACGTGATAGTTACCCAAACTTTTTTCTGTTTCATCTTGGAATATGGTGTAAGTGTTTACCTTATTTGGTGTTTATGCAGCTAAATATTACATGGGTATGTGACATCAATATAAATTCAAATTTAAACGAAAAAATCATCCAAGTTAAAAACCATGGACATATAATTTATGAAAAAAATAGTATTTGAAGCAATATTCTTAAGTGAAATGGAATAAGAATCTGATTCATTTCCTTAATCAAAGAAACAGCATACCTTAAAATATATAAGCCATGAATACCTAACTATTTGGTGTCATTTTTAGAGATTTCAAAAGCTCTAATTTCAGAAGAATTATTGTAACTGAAAAATTATATGTGGTATTACCATATGTAATGCATATTTAAATAGAAATGTATGTCTACTTGATTATTCTCTTTTTCCATGGTCATCAGAATTTACTTGTCTTTTGAATAACTCATGCATGGGGAGGACAGTTATGGAATAGAAAAGTACACCCTGACCTCAGTTCCTTACTCGCAAGCCTCTCTGTTTTATTTAAACTTCCTATTGATGGTTCTACTTACGTTATAAATGACAGTATGCTTTACTCAATATATAGTCAAATGTTAATTTCATGCATAAACACTTTCACAGATATAGCAATCTTTCAACAAATGTCTGGGCATCCTGTGGTATAGATTGACAAATAAAATTCACCCATACAATACGGATTGAAAAATAAAATTCAGCCATACGATTAGCATATCTTAAGATAACCTTTCCTCCCATTAAATGATTTTTGATCTTCATAAAATAAGTGGGGACAGGAGACCTAATAATCAAAATTGAAAAGAAAGATGAAACTTGTAGTATTAACTTAGCTAATTCATAAATACATACTGCTAACTCATATTTAACATTTGTTATTACAGAAAAATTATAAATTCATAAAGGACCTCATATTTTCTTAGGGTACAAAAACATTAAGGAAATTTGTTAGAAAGCAGCTTAGATGGTCCTATATAATTCCTATTTCTTGATATTAATGTCTTGTGTAGTCTCCTCTCAAGTTGTATTTGACTTAGTCTGTGTGACCAACAGTACACAAGTTGAGTCATGCATATCACTTCTTGTTTTTTGACAATACTGTGGTTTGAATTCAAGGCCTTTTGTTACCACTTGATCCAGCTCTTTCTTGCTTTAGTTTTATTTTGGACATTGTCTAATATTTTTAGCCAGTGGAGGACTCAGATCATGATCCACACACCTGCTACTTCCTGTGTGGCTAGATAAATCCAACCCGGCTGTCCTCAAACCCTTTCAGTATTTATCCTGGGAGTACTTGGATTACAGGCATGAGTCATCTTATCCAGTTTATGGAAAATCACTTCGAGTCGACGTCATGAAGGATATTACCCCTAGTGAGGAGAAGACCCATGTTGAGAGGGACTAAGGCATACTGAAAATATACAGAAGCAATGTGTGAATCTTTTGTAACTGAAATCTTTTTCAACTGAAAATAGTCTTTCTTTAGTTGCTGCCAAGCATTTTGTTTGTTTTGCTTTGGTGGAACTTGGGTTTGACCTCTGGGCTTCGTGCTTGCAAAGCAGATGCTCTTCCACTGCAGCCAAATTTTCAGTTTACTTCCAGCCAAGTCTTTAAAATTAGGTCTGGCTGACATAATTGTTTTTCCTTGGTAGGATGGGACCAAGGGCCTCGTGCATGTTAAACAAGAGCTCTACCACTCAGCTACATCCCAAACCCCCAGGCTGACATCTTGACTGCAGCTTCCTGAGATCATAAAACAAACAATCTACATAAGCTACTCCTGAATTCCTGACTCAGGAAAGTTTCATTGTGAAGAATCAATATTTATATTCTAAGATGTTCAATTTTGTAGCAACTTGTTTTGCAACAATAATTAACTAGATTTTGAGACTGAGAATGTCAGGCTCCTGTGTGCTAGCCTTGGAACTGGAGAGTAATCTGAACTTCTAGGAACTTCAAACAAGTAAATATGAGGTAGCATGGTGACATTTTATGAGATTCTTTTAGGGAAAATGATAGACCAATAAAACATAGATTAATAACTCCCTTGAAAATGGAATACCTGAAAAATACTTCAGCGAATACTCCAATGGTAGTAGAATCAAAAGTGTATTAATTCTGTCCAACCAATAAAATTCAAATGCACAGCTAAACATATTTTCTATTACAGTGTCCTAGTTCCTAATGGATGTAAACAGTTGTCTGTGCAGGAATATTTCCTCACAGACAATTCCAGTAATATTCAAAGGGCGAAGCAAGAATGAGACTCCTCTTGTTAACTGGATTGAGCTCCAAAGCTAAGTCCATCTGTCGGATGTATGACTTTATATCTTCTCTCTTTTGGTAGTTGTGAAGACTAATTGTAGGAGACCAAAGTGTGAAAATTTTTTCTCCTTGTCAAGATGTTTTGGTATTTACCTTGAAATTTGGAAACAACCATAAAAAGCAGATTAAACATATTTTTCCTAAATAGTTTAGTCATGCATGTGTAAAACTGTGGAGAATGAATGAATTCTTAATTTACTACACTCTGTGAAGGAGAAGGTAAAATTCTCACCAATTAAGAGAAAGCATGAGTAAAGGTGTCATGTATATGCAAGACACATTTCTTTCTCCAAAGTTCTATCTAGTCACTTCTGTGCAGGTTCAGTGACTGATAAAGGCAAGGTATTTGCCCTCTGTATCTGAGAATTCTGGATCTACACACCATGTGCTATGTCTGACGTTATTTCTAGAAAAGTATACACTGTTCATCATACAGCATTCTCTGCCTTGTTTGGATAATAGGGCCCATGTCTGTTTAGCTGAGGGTCTTGATTTAAAAGAAATTCTATTTCATTCACTGCTGATTCTTTTTTCCTAAAAACATCAATTTATTTAACCCCATCCACAGCTAAGGAGACTGCAGTGTAATAATTATTATCATTGTTATTATTATTAGAATTATTTTGATAATAAATAATTAATAATAAGTCTCCTACCTCTTATTTTCTCAAGATGCCAAAAAGGAGCAAATACTAAGGCATCAAAGATAAGGATGATTAAGTTTCATTATGATATTTCAAACACACTTAGATAATTACAACTTCTGCTTAAAAGAAGTTTACTTGTTCTTCTGTACAAGTAAAATAAATGACTTTAAAAAAAATCTTGACCATTGAAGAGGAATCACTTTTATTTAGTGTTACAGTTTGTGCCCATAATTGCTCTTCAACAATGTTACTTTATTCGATCAGTGAGGTAAGAAATGTAAGTATTCAACAAGATTAATGTGTATCCTTGAATTCAACCATTAACTTCTCCTGATGGCATTAAAAGAGGTGAATCAACATGGGTCATAACACGTGTACACGAAAGCAATACTAGGAATATTTCTGGATGGCTATCCTTAACTCAACTAGCAAGAGCACTTTGTCTTCCTTATTATGCTTGTCTCTTTATTCAACAAAACTAGTGAATAAGGCAGAACAGGACCTGCCTGGAACTGAAGGGGGAAGGGAGGGGAGAGGGTGGGGGAGGGGGACGGGGTGGAGAAATGACCCAAACAATGTATGCACATGTGAATAAATGAATAAAAATATATATATTGTTGTTTCCTCAACCTGATGTAAACTCTTTTGGTTACATATCTTTCATTCTGTTAAAAAGCATATAAATTAATATTGGAACTTACACTTAGAAATGATTTTTCCCAAAGAGTGTTAATAACTTTCTGTACTTATAAAGGGAATTAAACAAGATCAAATGGGTAGGTTTTCTTTTTTTCATTTTATTTTTGATAATACTGAGTTTGATCTCAGGAATTCCTGCTTGCTGGTCAGGTACTATACTTGTCGAGCGATGTCTCCAACCCTTTTTTTTTTTTAATTCTGGTTAATTTTGAGATAGTCTCAGATTTGCCTGTGTGGGCCTAGACCATGATTCTTTTTGTTTTTCTTTGACTTTGACAAATTTAAATGCTCCATATCATACATGTATACAAATTACCTCAACCAAGAATTCATTATCCTTTACTCACTTCATTTTTTCCCCTTCTGCTATGGGCTTCCACTTAATGTTACCTATATTGTGTTCTGATCCTTTATTGTTTTACATTCTGTTCATTGTTCAGTGGGATTTTGCCTTGATATTTTTCCTGTACATATGTTGTAATTTAGTCAGTCAAACCCCCTCTATTATTCTTCCTTATCCTTTTACCCTACTCTGTATTGTTCAACAGTTTTTGGTTTGTATGTTGTTTCTTGCTTCTACACAGATGTGATGTATTTCAGTATTATTCACTTCTTACCATTCTCTACTTCTTTGCCTCCTCTTTTAGTATAGAATGTTTTCCAAAAGTGGGACTCTTAGTAGTCAATATGGATCAAAACTTCATTTAACACGATGTTCTCCAGTTCTACACATTCACCTGAAAATGACAAAATTTTATTATTCTTTATGGGTGAATAATATTCCATTTTATGTATGTGCCACATTTCCTTAATCCAGTCATTAGTTGTAAGGCATCTGAGCTGCTTCCATAGCTTGGCTATTGAGACTAATGCTGCAATAATCATGGTTCTGAGGTGTCTTTGGTTGTACTAGCTTACATTTCCACCAGCAGTGTATGAGGGCTTCATTTTCCCCACATCCTTACCAGCATTTGTTGTTGTTTGTCTTCTTGATGATAACGATTCTAATACAAGTGAGATGAAATTTAATGTGGTTTTGATTTCCATTTCCTTTACAGCCAGAAATGTTGAATATTTCTTTACGTGTTTTTGACCATTTGTACTTCTTCCTTTGAATAATTTCTTTTCAGTTCATTTGCCTGTTTCTTCATTGGGTCATTAATATTTTGGGAGTTTAGTTTTTAAAAGTTTTTATTTTATGCTTTTATTGCTGGGATGACAGACACACACCACTGTGCCCAGCTATAGGTTCAGATGGCATATTGCTAACTTTTTGCCCAGACTGTCTTCAAACTGTGATCCTCCCAATTACATCCTCCAAAGTATTTAGGATTACAAACATGAGCTACCAGTGCTCAGCTCAAAATTGATAGTATTTGTTATGGGTTGAATATAGTTTGTCCTTACCAAGACTAAATGTTCATGTGTCATTCCAAGATGTCAGTGTTGAGTGTTGGTGCCTTTTATAGATGATTGGCTGTTAAGAGAAATTACTACTTGCACAGGAATGTGGATTATTACACAGCAAGTCAATTTCCCTTGATATTTCTCTGGTAAACATACATACATGCCTCAGGTTCACACTTCCACAGAGGATGACCCTCACCAGAAGCAAAACTCATAAGTGCATTCTGCTCTTGGATCTCCAGAAGCATTAGCAAATAAGATTCTTTTCTTTATAAATTATCCAGCCTCAGGTGTTTTGCCTTAGCAAATTCTAGAAAATTTCTTGAATTTATGAAAAATTTAATTTTCTTACATACTTTCCTTGTAACTGTTATCTATAATGTGTTACTCTTTAATTGTAGTTTATATTTCTATATACATTGAAGTAGTTTTAATTTAAGCCTCACTTATAAGATTTGCAGAAAACCCATGTATTGTTTACAAACATTTTGTCTTGCTGAGAAAACCAAACAAGTTTTTTTATAAACCCATGAACCAGTGGGACCAGGCACATTCACTTATCACTGTCATAGAGAAATAGAAGAAAATGGAAAATAGTTGTAATAAAATAGAGATGAGTGCATTTTTAAAAACAGTAAATCAAACTGGGTATGTACAAATAAAGCTATAATTTCAGACACTTCACTTTAGCTATTTGCATGGAAAAGTAATAGAGCATTAACAAACTATTATGCAATCTGGTGTAATTGCTAATCAGTGTAACCCTCATAGACCATGTGTATACTTCTATACAAAAATCTATGATACTAGCATAACAGGGAAATAAAACTTTAAAGCTGAATTTTATGTGGCAGGGAAAAGAATCAAGGAAATTATGGAACTCAGGTAGCACTTTTACTATCTTGTCTTCTTTTGGGAGGTACCAGCTGTTGCACTCACAAAAATAAACTAGTTGAAAAATACATTAAGATGTACAAATTATGTCTTTACAGTGAAATTAATGACCAGTTCATCTGCCATAAAAGATAATTTTATAAAGGAAATATTGCATCATTAAAGTTAGCATTTATGCAATCCAAATGTGCAGAATAAAATGACAGCCATTTTCTCAAAATGATGTTATAGTCTACCAAAGTGCTTCTTTTTTATAATGAAGAGCAGTAACACAATTCCACCCTCGTAGAGAGGACACATAGCGTTCAGCTAAAGTCATTTATCTTGTTGTAAAGAATGAGGATATCAGTGCTCCTTAAAAGTCTTAAAAAAGGAGCACCATTTAGTTTTATTGTTGTATTATATGATATCAAAATTATTCCTTAAAGGATTATAATCATACAGCAAATATAATAAAGTAATTTAATTGTGAGACAAATTGGTATAATTATATACAGACAATTTAATTTATGAGATGTGAAAATACATGGTCACTTTTATAAAATTGTTAAGTGCCACTGAATTCAGAAGTACTAGAATTCACCTACTACCCTATTTCAAAACTAATTGAATCAACTCTAGTGAGTCATCTCCAAGTCAGTGCTTTCAACATGTGTGCATAGCTATCATAGTATGTAGTAGTTTTATAGCTAGTTTCTCAAGAATCTTAGAATAGTTAATTGCGGTTATCATTTCCTTCATATCAGTGCTCTGAATACGAAGAAAATTAGAGTCAGACTTACTTATGTATATCCTGAGCATTTTCAGACAGCCAAGTGATTCTTCCATTTTCAAAGGATGAACACCCATCCTGTCTGTCCTCCTCCTAGCTGACTAGCTACACATAAATAATGCTTTTGTATGCATATTTTCCCTTTTCACTTGTGAATGATAATAATATTTAAGTTTATCATGCAGTTCACTCTTGAGAAATGGAGGAGCTATCCAACTATGAGTAGATGACTCAAGTGAAACATGTTTAACTATGGATTTAAATAAAAAGTCAGAGATTGTAAATTAAAATATAATCATACTTCATGTTCTCTTTGTCTATAAATATTCTAGGCTTATAAATATCTATGCTTAACTTTCACACGCTACCTCTGCACTCCAGGATAAACTTTCCTATGAGTAATACAGTGAGAAAACCACTCAAACACTAGTTATATATTTCTTGGGATTACAATCTAAGTGATCTAGTATTATGTGTTCAGAAGTAGGGTAAAGTAACCTGTATGTTTTAGTGATAAAAGTGGCTGTTTTGTGTAAGAACTCATATTACATCTCAAAATTTTTTTCAATGATGAGCTATGGCGAAATATCCTCTTGGTACATAGTGAGATAAGTAGTGTTAGACTGTATTGGATTTCCTGCTATATGCCATCTATTTCCTAAATAGATTATACAGAACTTAAAAAGGAATATTGAGTTAATATGATATAAAATAATTACCAAAATCAGTAATGAGTTTAACAATGAATAATATGAAAACAAAGCTTCATATGCATCTAACAATTATACTTTCTAAATGTCTATTCTATTAATGTAAAGAAATGTCAAAATCAGGTCTAGTAAATTGATTTGATCACTATAGTAATTACTCAAGGAAAAAATAAGCCTCTTATTTACTAATTTAGAACACCCTATTTTCTCACACATAAAATGCCACACTTAATGTGCCAGTATAGTTTCAAACAACAACATCAATGTAAATTGAAGGCACAATGCTGTTAAGCCTCTGGCCAAAAAGGTGGTAAATACCAAACTTCAATGTCTAATGGCTAGTAGAATCCATTCATTCTCCTTTATGGGATATCCACAAGGGGAATATAATTCATGTTTTGCAATTCTTATATTTCTCCTTCTCAACAACTCTGATCTAGCTGACTGAAGAGGATTTGTACCCTCATGAATGCAACTTTTCCAAAATGAGTATCAGTTCAGAGAGGGCTTTATGTTGCTGCTGAGTTATTAGTTAACCCATCAAGTAGTCATAGAGATCAAATGATGGAAAATTTAAGGCATTAATAAAATGCTATGAGACTTCATGATTTTATTCCATTTTGTTATAGCATAGTAGTATAATGGAACAGATGCCTTCTGTGTAAGAACTTTTTATATTCTGTGTTAATCATCCCATTAATAATGTAACAGTTAAGTTAAATCTTTGCAGTAATTTTGGATTTTCACATTAATAATATTATATGCCATTAAATTGTTTTAGAATTGTATATCAATATCCATTACACATTAGTAAATTACACTTATGTATATATACATATTATATACTACTACATATTTATATGAGAGAGTTCATTTTATAAAATTTTAATGTATACCAAACATACAGGAAGGTTAATAATATAGTAATTTCTTAGCACTCTTTACCTATTTCACTATTTGTATCTTCCCATTTGCTTTATTGTCTTCTTTCCCTTTTTATTTCTTTATGTTTATCTACTGTATATAAAGTAATACTGATTTGGAGTCATCTCACATTGAGTTCACCAAAATAATACAATACTGAATGTGTATATATGTTTTCATTCTTTGACCTTTTGAGAGTAAGAGATATCCTGATCCTCTATTTCTAAGTATTTCTATGTGCTCAGTTTAATAACAAGCATATTCTCTTACATAACTATAATAAATGCAATTAGAAAATATCACCTTTGAACTTATATGTGAATAGTAAAGTCTCATAAATGATATGAAAGAACAGGAGAAGACTAAATCATCACTCTCATCTTTTTTTAAATTCATTTATTCACATGTGCATACATTGTTTGGGTCATTTCTCCACCCTGCCCCCTCCCTCACTCTCTCCCCTTCCCTCAATTCCAGGCAGATCCTGTTCTGCCCTGATCACTAATTTTATTGAAGAAAAGACATAAGCACAATAAGGAAGACAAAGCATTTTTGCTACTTGAGTTAAGGATAGCTAGACAGAGAGATTCCTAACATTGCTTTCGTATACCCATGTGTAATGACCCTTGTTGATTCGATTCTAACTGATCTTTACCGTAGTTGCTAATCCCCTTCTCCTGATAACCTCTGTCACTTTCACGTTTCTGTATTCGTTCCTCTGGAGTGGGAACATCAAATGCTTTCATGTCTTGGGTTTTCTACCTATTCCTATACCTCCCACATGTGCTCTCCCCTTGTCATGTGACCCAAGTCCAACCACATTGCTGCATTTGCCAAAGATCTAAAGTCCACATATAAATGTATGGGAGAACATACAATTTTTGATCGTCTGAGCCTGGCTGACCTCGCTCAGCATGATGTTCTCCAGTTCCATCCATTTATTCAACCACGAAGAAGAATGAAATCTTATCATCTTTGACAAGATTCAACTCCACTAATAATTATTATATCTTAAAGAGTGAGATACTAGGCTAAGTGATCTCTATACAGAGCTTTGTTTACTCCTTGGATCACTGGTTACTACATTTAATATAAGCATATTAATCACTGGCTTCAACTGTGACTACTTCATAACTTTTGAAACTGGGATTTGGATCCAGCTTTTCTGAATTCCAATGAAACAAATGGGTGCAACAGGTAATATAAAATAGCAAAGGTCATGGGTAAATACAGCTTATGATCCACGAGAGGAGAATCATGCAATTTTGAACAGAAGAAATGAATGAGAATTTAGGTTTTGAATTTGAATACACATAGCCCTATATAAATAGAAAAACTAATAAGGAGCAGTAGTGTAGAATGTGGTTCATGTCATCCTCAAGTTATGCCTCTGTTGACTTTAATTATTTCATATCTGAGTCTCATAGGGAAAAAATTTTCTTGGCTGAGAATCATCTATAATACCTACTTCTGGGAAAATTATATCCATGTTGTTAGGAATGCCACCTCATACATTTGGGGTAGTTTTTAGTTTTGCACCTCAATTATTCAGTTATGTATTATGTTTTAGTGTCTGAAAAACAACTTAGATGTAGTGACCTCAAGCAATACTCATTTATTTGCTCATGTTCTTGTATGTCAGAGGCCTGGGTAGACTCACCAGGATTCTATGTTCAGAGTGTAGCAAAGCTGAAAACAACAATAATGAGCTCATTTAGTCTCATTCAGAACAATGAGAGAATCCAGTTCCATGCAAGTGGCCATCTGAAGACGAACTTTCCTTATTTATTGTGAGCTGAATGCTTTTCTTTGCTATTACAGACCTCCTGTATTCCTCCTCACATTCTCTATCTTCAAGGCCAGCAACCCTGAATTTACTTTTTCTCATACTTTAAATCTTTCTTAGATCTGTGACCTCTAGCTTGAGAGCATACTCTGCTTTAAAAAATGTCATGTGATTTCATTTGGACATTGTAATTACCCTATCATAAGATCAGTATTCTTAATGACACTTCCAAGTTCCTGTCGGCATGTAAACTAACATTTATGAGTATGATATCCATTACTTTGACATTTCCATAGATTAGTACGGAAAAACTTTTGGTAGAGGTAGTTTTTGAATTTTTCTTACTTTTCAGGTAATATTAAAATAATTGACAGATAGTTTTCAATTTAAATCTACTTTTATCATATCAGCATTACCACATTCAGAATGAATATTTTGGAAGTTGACACATTTAATGTCTTTTATTCTTGTTCAATAAGGACTCTCTTTGCACTATTGTCGTGAATGCTACTGACAAGAGTACACTTTGACTAAATTCTTCTTCACTTGGTATTCACAAAACTATTGATTGTTTTTGCTTACTTAATTATATCCCTTTGACCACCTATTGGTCCATTTTGTTTATGGCTGATTTACCTATGTACTTTTATTATTTTGGTTTGTTTTTTTCTTGCACCAGTCACAAAATGCCCATCAAGGTTTGAGGTACAATGTTTACACATAGCATATTTTCTTTCTATTAAGTAATATCATGGATTCCATCATCATACTTCAAGATATATCTGCAATACTGATTTCCTTTGGCTATGTAATCTTCTTCTTACATTTCATAGAACTTGCCACAGTGTTTAACCTAAGTTGTTTAGAACTCTTCTTTCCCTCCTGTATGTGTTAGTTTTGAAAATCAGAATGTACCCAGTCATGAAGACAGGAATTTCAGATTCATTTTGATTTTCCTTTCTTGCACCTTACTATCAATTTCAACCAAATTCTATCTCCTAAATGCATGTGTATTTAATACTAATATTAGAAATTACATCATGAGTAGATTACTTCTAAATATAAATTATTTAAAATTCTGTCTGTTGTTCTCTACTTCACTCTCAGTTAAATTAACACCACTAAGGATATTTGAAAAATTGCTAGAAAGCAAATAGAGTTGACATGCAGTATCCACAGGAGGTTGGTTCTAGAATGAATGCCCCATGCATACAAAAATCTGTAAATGCTCAAGAGCCTGATATAAAATGGTATAATAGTTCCATAAAACCTATACACATCCTCCTATATGCTTTAAATTATCTACAGATTGTTCATAACCTAGTATAGTATAAATACCATGTAAATAGTTGTTGTAGTGTACTGTTTATGGAATAATGACAATAAAAATCTCTACATATTCACTACAGACACAAATGTCAGAGGCCTGAGGGCATTGCACACACTCTAAATATAATATGAAAAAAGCTCAAACTATGAATGCTAGAGAGAGACTGAGCATCTCTGAAAAGGCAGGAAGCTATGACAGGGTCTGCTAATACCACTTTATTTGCATGGATTCAACATGATGTTTGGCTCTGGACAAATTCAAGTTTGACTTTTAGGAAATTTCTGAAATCTTTTGTTCAACTATTTTTATCCATGGTTGGTTGAATTCATTGAAGTATATAACCTGTGGATATGAAGGCTGACTGTAACTATTTAGTTTAAAAATAAAGGAATGCCTACTGCATTGTTATTCTAATGTAAGAGAAAATGAACTTTAAGTACTGAAGAAAATGGACAGAGTCAATTAACAATCAGATTGTTCATAGTCATTACATTGAAAAAGCATCTATAGCAAATCAAACAAAATAGGCCAATTTTCATAAAATTTGGGAAATATCTGTAATGTTGAATACTTATCTCCATCATTATATACTGAATGTCAACTATATAAAGTAAATGATTCTTAATCTTTTATGTTGTATCTTAAACTGTGTTTTACGTGAACAAGTATCTTCTTAGAGTTTGTAAGGTACTGCACATTGGACATGTACATTAGGAATATTGGTCACTAGCAGGTCTCAGATGAAATCCTCCCCTGGAACTTCCCTTACCATTAAAGAGCTACCTTCCCAAAATTAGTGCCCAACTCAAATACCTGCCCACATTCAATGACTAGCGGATAGGAAACCATGTAGCTGTCCATAAAAATGGGAGAATTCTCAAGGGCCAGGCATGTTCAGATCTGATTGGGATCATCTCTTGCTTTGGCTCCAAATACATCACTGCAGACCAGTGGTTACCCCCCATGAGTGTTGAGAATATTTTTCTACTTTTCAGTAAATTGTTGAATTATGTACCAGAGTTTTTTGCTGACCATCTCAGGACACCTGTCTGGAAAAAACAATAAAAAAACAGCAACAGAAAACACCACTTATTCCTCTGCAATTTGGTAATTAAGTTCTCTCTATCCCACTGGCACAATTCTTGGAAATAAAGATTTTAAGTTATTTTCCACAGTACTTCATTTTCTTCATTTTTCCCCTAATTCTTTGACACAAAATATTTCTAAGTTGTATAGTCATTGAATCCAATAGTAATATAAACCATGTATTGTATTTCTAAGAATTCAATTTGTGATTTCTCTCAAAAGAAGAGTATTTATACAAGCTATTTGGCAGAATCACCATTTACCTGCCATAAAGTTTACCATCTAGAGGAAATCCCACTGGGGAAATGTCCACATGTACTTCAGTTGAAATGGTGAGACTCCCTAATCTTTTGATGTCCTTTTCTCAGGGAAATGGAGAACCACTCAACACTGCTGGCTTAAAGATACAGCTGGCAGACTGTGATCTCCTGGATTCAGGCCAATAGCTGTTCAATCTGTGCTCTGTAGCAAAGGACTTCAAGGTGAAACATCATTCTTTGTATTGCCAGTTCTACTGTAATTATCTATGCCCCAAGGAGACATTTTTTCACTGGAAAAAGATTATATTTACTTTATTAAATTGATCAAATGTATTAATTACTAATAGGTAACCAAACACTTTATATTTCAGTAATTATGAATTAAGTATGTTAGCAATATTGTTTATCTGGGATTTTTAAAGAAAAATCTGAAAACCTTGCAGTGAAGAATATCAAGAGTGCTAAGTTCTAGTAAACAAATGATTTTTAGAAATTTCATATTTGGTTATTAAATGGAAGTAAATGTGAGATATAATTATTTCCAGTTTTATCAAGTTACAATAGATTTGGCTTTATAAATTTAACTACAATGATATCCTAAAAATTCTGAAGAATTATTTTAAAGAAGAAATTTTGAGCTGGGAACAGATGACTCTTTTCCTTGGCAGTGTAGAGCCACTGAAGAGATTTCATTAACTAGAGAATACCTAATGTTATTACTTAGATATCAGTTTGCTGTTTAAAAAGCTGAAGAAAGAAGAGTGTGTTTTTTCATATTATTTAGATTGTAAGTATATTTGCTGACTTGTATTTCTAAGAGTGTGTGCATTTCTTCAAATATTTTTACAATTTTCTTCTCTTAAAAATCCTCTCAAATATGATTGTGATACTTCCTGAAAGATAGAGAACAATGACATACAACTTCTCAAATTTGTTTTCTAATAGTGACGATGAAAGTGAACAGGTTCTACTTATTTTTTTCAGAACTGTCCTCCTATAGCCAACAATGAATTATATTAATAAGGGGGAATAATGGTTTTACAATTACAAATACATCAAACATCTTTCTTTATAGTAAGTTCTTATACTACAATACTTATGTTAATTATTCAAACCCAAATATAGAAGTGCTTTATCAGGGACAATCAATATTGTTTGTTTATAATCTCAGGAAACAATATGGAAATGAATAATTGTATTTAAGAGCATCTTCTAGATTGACACCAATAGAGTTTTGAAAGAAAAAGGATTGGGCAGAAGGAGGGACTGAACTATGATGTAGTCTTAGTGGAGGTCTAGAGATCCTCAGAGACAGCTTTGCTTGGATGATCCTTCAGAATAGTCTTGTGTTGAGATCGAGGAATATAAATGAATACTGTTCCAGCAACCAGTCGTTTGATGTTGACTGTCCCAAGGAAGGAGCGATTCCTCTAATGAGGAAACTCTTTAGTGCAGGACAATTTCATAAATAGTGTAAATTAATAGAAAAATATTAGTCAGTGAAACATTCAAGGACCAGGTAAGAACTTCAGAAATGAAAGGAGAATCTTGGTAGCACAGCAGAACACCTGTTACTGTTTGCTTTTTGCTTTCTTAGAGTTCTTACTGATCCCTTTTCTAGGGGTAAATTGTCATAGGAAATTTAATGGGATAAACTTTGACCCCATCACTTTAGTTATTTTTTAAGTGACAAGTGAAACCTGATGTCATTGTCTTCTTTTCTTCTTCCTCATCCTCTCCTACTCCTCCTTCTTATTCTTCTTCTCCTTTGTCTTCCTTTCTCTCTCTCTCCAATTGTAGTTATTATTGTTATAATAGAGATAATAGAGACATCTGTCTGTGACTTTGATATTTTCATAGTAAGAGCCTGAAGTGAACATATGACAGCCATAGCTTACAGTTTAAAGAGACTCTTGTTGCATACCCTGGTGAAAGTTTTCTACTTCAGGAAACCCAGAATCATAAGCTAATGGGAAAATAAACAAAAATTCCCTAATGAGTCAATGAAATTAAGACTAACCAGGTTCATTACTTCCTCTGCCTCAATTATTGGGGTCCAAATATCATATAAAGTTTGATTTAGGGGATATTTTGTATCCCAGAGAAGTGGACTGTATCCTACTTACATATTATCCCCAAGCTGTTGCATTAGGTATGACTTCTATGGCTGTTACAGTTACATTGCTTTTCCTAGTCAGGAGCTCTTGGGTCTTGTGTTTCTGAATGTGTACACAAGTGTGTACTATGTGCCATTGCTTGTTAGGATAGGTTGATTATGTAGTAATGATACATTGGTTTGTACTGAAGAAAGCAAAATTTCATATCAGTTTGTTAGACCATGAATAATGGTACTGATTGAGACTCTACAGGTTAGCGCTGTACTTCCAGTTAGATTTGATTCTAGTTAAGATCACTTTTTCTGCTACTATGGAAGGACACTATTATAAATAACCTGCTACCAAGCAGCCAGGTATACACTTCATGCATGATACCATGATCCATCATTGGGCCTTTTTGCTATAACTTTTATATTTCAGAGTAATAGTAGCTAGGTCAGTGTGCTGAGTTAGAGCCTATGTCATTGCACCCAACCTTGTCTTCAGCTTTGCTACCATAACCACTGCATTTATGTACCCATCCTTCCAGTGCTAAATTGTCCAATAAAAGAGATTGTATGATGTTGAAATGATGAGACATTCTGCCTATTTTGTAGTTTAGTCCTTAGTCTATTCTCCAAGTTTTTGTTTGTCATTAACCTATGTTGCTATGATCACATATTATGTTAACTTTCATACATTAACTGACATATACATTCTCCACACATACTTGTCTTTGGTCTCATTTTAAATATTTACTGATTTCTTCTTTGCAGGCACCTGAAGAAATTACTATGCCATTTGTCAATACCCATTACTCAGAATATAGTAATTCACTGATCTGTATTACTTTCCATGTAAAGTGAATAATCAAAGATTTGTCCAAAGGAAAAATTTCTCCTCTTCTAACTTTCAGGGCTATCCCTTCATGGATCTCATATAAAATTGCTGCAGATTTTATTAGTATGCAATCAAATACTGAGTTCAAATAGTATAATAAAGTCTTAGGTTAGAGACTGCAAAAACACATGCAATAAGGTATAGTAAATCTAAATAGACTTTTGAGTTAAATTTGATATGAAATTTACAATCTTCCCCAAAACATAACCTTTCTCTACTACCAAGAAAAGAACATCAACAAAAACATAAGGCCAGCCCAGATGGTTTCTCTGGTGAATTTTGTGAAATATTTTAAAAATAAATAACAGTAAATCTGCACAAACCCTCAGAAAATTGAGAATTATTGCAATCATGATTTTTATAAGGCCAGCATTTTCATGAGAACAAACCACACAGAAACATTGTAAGAAAAATTAAAATTAACCTCACAGAGATGCAGAAATTCTTATTAGCCAAATATATTAGGCAAAATACTAGGAAGATTAAATATTGTAACAAGTGGTGCTTATCCAATACTCAAATGGCTTATTTGTTATCTGTAAATTAGTATTATGTATTAGAATTGTAAGGACTAAAAAAATCCAGAATTTCCTCTCAAAAGAAAAGAAAAAAAATTTAGGCATAGTGCTACATACCTGTAATTCCAAGTTTATGGGGACTGAGGCAAGAATATTGCAAGAATGAGGCCAGTTTGTACTACACAGTAAGTAATAGAGCACCTAATGATACATAACAATATCCTGTCTCAAACACAAAACAAAACAAAAGCAAAGCAAAGTAAAAAATCTAGTACTTATTCATGGTGAAAGCTCTCAAGAAAGAACAAGTAGACAAACGTTCTTAATCAGATAAAATATATTTGTCACAAACAATCCAACAAACAAAAACTGTAGATAATAATAGATTTAGTTGTGAGAAATCAAATTATTTTTCTGTATGTTTTTATACAAGTTAAAAGTGTTTTCTCTTGCAACTCTGGTAATCACTGCAGTGTAGAATCTAGTCATTAGTATATGGAAAATATTTTAAAAAGAAGGTAAAAATGAAATTAAAATGAAAGACTATAAATTTGAAGAAATAATAGTGGCTTTATTTGCAAATAGTATGATCTATGTAGAAAAACCTACTAATACACAGCACCTCCCCCATTCCTCCCCACACACATGCACAGGGTACTGGAGAACATCATTTGTAAGATAACAGGATACAGATTCAATGTGGATGAATTAATGATTTTGAAATGCCAACAATTTATGACTTAAATATTAAATTTAAAGAAAATTTTATTCTCAATTACCTCACAGAGATCAGGAAGATCAAAGATCACAAGAACCTATCTTGAAAATACCCAACATAAAAACATGATTGGTGAAGTGGCTCAAGTGATAGAGCACCTGCCTAGCAAACATGAAGCCTTGAGTTCAAACTTTGGTATCACCAATAATAAATAAATAAATAAATAAAACTCAAAAAAAATGCTGAAAGTACAAAACTCTTATTTAAATCAGATCTCCCAACTTCATGGAATGAAATACACATATTTTTAAGACAATATTTTTTCTAGAACTGTTCCATAGATTAACAAAAGCTGTTTCAGGATCTCAGCATATTTTTATAGAAGAAAATGGTGAGGTGACCCTGAAATTGAGGTGAAAATGCATCTGGATGAGCTGAAATCACTTTAAAAAAGAGCAGTTGTGGAAAGCTTACACTACTTGAAATCTAAATTTGCTATACAGCTGCAATCAAGAGAGTGTGTTATTTCCAAAATGATAATCAAATATGAACATAATCAACAGTCCAGATATAGACCTAACATTTTGGTTAGCTGATTTTCTACCAAAGTGCTAAGAAAATTCAAGGAAGAAAACATATAACTTACAAAACAATAGTCTCACAAAATTAAGTTTCTATACACAAGCAATCAAACAAAATATAATAACAGGAACATAAACTTATTCATAAATAACTCAAAGTTAATCAAAGAACTAGACATAAACTTTAAATTTATAAAACAATCATAAGAAAACACAGGTACATGTGACAAAAGGATCCACTGGAAAGGGGAAGGGGGAACACAAAGGGTGATGAGAGGGGGGTTGAATATGATTCAAGTACATTTTATATATATGTATGAAAATAACATTATGAAAACTACTAAAAACATTTTAAAAGTAGGAGGAAAGAGAGAGTGTTAAGAAAGAATAATATAGATTGGTAAAGTTGACCACAGTACAAAGTGTGCATGTATGTGAATATCACAGTGAGACAGACCACTTGGTAAAATTAATGTATGCTAATAAAAAATTTCAAAACTATAACATGGATAAAAAATATTTTTGGCCTTGAGTTAGGCAAAAAGCTTATACATGTCAAAAAGAGCAAAATCCATGGATGAAAAATGTTGGTAAATTGTACTCATTAGAATTGAAAAATTAACTGAGGTGGGTGCAGTGCTACCATGTGCAACCCCAACACTCAGGAGATTGAGGGAGAGAATCTCCCATTTTGGGACAGCTTGGGCAGCTGGTGAGACCTTGACTCAAACACAACTACAAACAAACAAAAAAACAAACAAAAATTAAAAAAATAAGTATGAACCTGCAAACAACCTCCTGGTGAAAGAATCCTTGCAAAGTATTTATTTGAAAAAGGACTTTCATCCAGAGTATACAAAGGTAGCAAAAATCAAAAATACTGAAATAAGCTGTCCAATAAATACTGGCTAAAGATTTCAAAATGCACTTCATGGGTGAATATACATAGATGTCAAAACTACATCTGCAATTTGCTTCAACCTTATTAGTTATTTGGAAGATATGCAGAAGAACCATAATCATCAAACCCATATATTAGAATGGCTGTAAATAATAAAATATGTGAAGAAAGAGTAATAATTTTTTAGGAAATAAAATATAATATACAATGAAAGAGATTAGACCACTGGAAATCAGGTGAAAGTTTATAAAAAGTAGTTTTTGAATGGTGGCTGTGTGCATTATCTTGGTAGAAATCATTTTTCTCACATGTGCATACCTATGTTAAAAATTATCAATTAGTACTTTTTAAATATAGTCATTAAATTATGTCAAATTTAAATTCTATAGTTTTAAATAAAATTATATGTTTTATGTGGTGCTTTTAATGAATATATGGTGACATTGTAACATGTACAATTTTTTAATAAAACAAAGAATATATTTTACTAAGTTAATATTACTACTTACATTTATTTAAAGACTTTAAGAAGATTTAAGGAATGATATCTATAAATAAATATGCTAATATTGAACAAAATGAATCTAAACCTTATCAATGAAGTTTTTCAAATATTTTTTTCATAATCATATTTTTAGGGTTTTTTCTTTTATATTAAGCACCAGAAATACCATAGCAATAGCAACATCTTGACATTCTTTATTAAAAAAATTTATTCATTCATTCACATGCTCATACATTGTTTAGGTCATTTCTCCACCCTGTCCCCCACCCTCACCATCTTCTCCCTCTCCCCCTTTCACCATTAGGCAGAACCTGTTCTGCCCATAGCTCTAATTTTGCTGAAGAGAAGACATAAGCATGATAAGGAAGACAAAGCATTTTTGCGAGTTGACTTAAGGATAGCTATACAAAAAGATTCCTAGCATTGCTTTCATGTACAAATGTGTTATAACCCAAGCTGATGCAACTCTAACTGATCTTTACAATGATTCCTGATCCCCTTCTCATATTAACCTCTGTTGCTTTAAGGTTTCTGTATTAGTTCCTCAGGAGTGGGGACATCAAATTCTTTTAAACCCATGTTTTGGGTTTTTTACCTATTCTTATATCTCCCGTATGCACTCTTGTCATGTGACCCAAGTCCAACTACATTGATGCATTTGTCCTAGATCTAAAGTCCACATATGAGGGAGAACATATGATTTTTGGTCTTCTGAGCCTGGGTAACCTCGCTCAGGATGATGTTCTCCAGTTCCATCCATTTACCTGCAAATGATAAGATTTCACTCTTCTTTATGGCTGAGTAAAATTCCATTGTGTACAAGTTCCACATTTTCTTGATCCATTCATCAGTAATGGGGCATCTTGGTTGTTTCCATAATTCAGCTATTGTGAATACCACTGCAAGAAGCATGGGTGTGCAGGTGCCTCTGGAATAACCTGTGTTGCATTCCTTTGGGTATATCCCCAAGAGTGGGATTGCTGGGTCATATGGCAGGTCTATGTTTAGATTTTTAAAAAGCCTCCAAATTTTTTTCCAGAGTGGTTGCACCAGCTTGCATTCCCACCAGCAGTGTATGATGGTTCCTTTTTCCCCACATCCTCACCAACACCTGTTGTTAGTGGTGTTTTTGATGATGGCTATTCTAACAGGGGTGAGGTAGAATCTTAGTGTGGTTTTGATTTGCATTTCCTTTATGGCTAGAGATGGTGAGCATTTTCTTGTGTTTTTTGGCCATTTGAATTTCTTCTTTTGAGAAAGTTCTGTTTAGTTCAATTGCCCATTTCTTAATTGGTTTGTTGATTTTAGGAGATTTTAGTTTCTTAAATTCCCTGTATATTCTGGTTATCAGTCCCTTGTCAGATGTAGAGTTGGCAAATATTTTCTCCCACTCGGTGGGTATTCTTTTCTGTTTAGAGTCTAAAAGATATAGGCAAGAACTGCCTCAGTAGAACCCCAGAAGCCCAGCGAGTAAGAGAAAGGATGGACAAATGGGACTTCATAAAATTGAAAAGCTTCTGCAAAACATAATCATTCTTGAAGATTAGAATTTACCTCCATTTTCTTAAAGTTCTGAGTATTGGTATAGAGTTCTCCCTCAAATGCATATTGCTGCTTAATATCTTATAGGCAAAAATGTTTCCTGGTATTAAATTTATGGTTTTATTTCTTACAGATCAGATAAAATAAATTATGCACAGAAAAGCTAAAGTTCTTTGAAATATTGCATAAATGTGAGTTCATTGTTTGCTGGGATAAATTAGGCTTCAAATAGTGATGAGTATGGAGAATGTAGTAGAACTCAGATGGAGAATGGATGTAGAAAAGTATCATGTGATCTGTCAATAGTAATGGAAAGGACATAGTGAAAATTAATGGTAATTTAGTTAATATTGCTGTTCTTACCCTTCAGTTGTGTGCTTCAAAAGTAATTGTAATGGAGAGTAATGTTATATAAATACCAACTGAAAAAGAAAATTACTATCCACTTTCAATATTAATCTGCACACTGTTAGGAAAAATGCCACTCACAGTGAAAGCTCACAAGAAAAGTCTCACGTCCACAGAGCAAAGTGTAATGGCAGGCCCAAACTGTCAGGCTGACTGGGGAAAAGATGGCATGGCAGCGAATCTGGGCCAGGCATGGCTTTTATAGAAGGGAGAGGGTAAGGAAGTTAGCACATGTGTAGTAGTCTCTGGTAGGGGTGGGGCTGTCTTACAGAGTGGGAATTTCTGTTAAGAGTGGGGCTGTCCTTGGGAGTTTCTCAAGTGAGGACTGAGGATAAAATAGCCACCAATTTATAAATGGTGACATTATTGTTTTATCATTTCCCCATTTATCCTTTAATAATGATGAAGATAGGGGCTGAGGATCAGGAATTGGGGCAAAGCATTGGTCTCTTTAGCTGCTTCCTCCTGGCAGGGGGTGTTATATGGGGCAGGATCCTCAGGCTCCTGTGTCCTGGTGGGGGCCTTCATAGCAGTCCTCTGGATGGTTTTGGAGAGGTTGATATCCCTAGAGGTACAACTGGTTAAACTTTTGATTAGCAATAGCAAAAATGTGGTATGATACAAGGGAGGAAGTTTAAGAATAGGAGAGCAAGAAACATAAGCATTAGAATGGGCATTGGTCAGGAGAACCACTGTGAAATGTTGTTCCCTAGACAATTTCAAGAGTCCTCCAATTCTCTTCTCCATTTTTTTTAACTGTTCTTTGAGAGGTGCTGTCATTGGGGGATCCCATTAAGCTTGACAGCAGTGGGTGTCATGAGAATGACCAGATGAGGGCTGGTCCATCAAAGTTCCAATGGAGAGTGTAGAAGATCCTCTAAGACAACAAGATCCCCTGGTTTAACAGAAATTGTTATAGGGTTGGGCAGGATCTGGTCTGCATGATTTCTGAGAAGTTCCCTGAGAAAGTTAAGGTAAGGCAGGTAGTCAGCCGGAGGAACAGAGTCTGTTGGAGGCAAGTTTCCTAAGAGACATATGTGGCCATACATTATTTAAGACCCAAATAGGAATATTAGGAGGAGCATAAAAAGGTGTCTGCTAAGGGATTGCATACCTAGGGATCTAAATTCTGCAAAATCCTGTAACTCCCAAGAAAGCTCTAAGCTGCCTTATGGTATGGGGGGAGGGAATGGAAGATTGGGTTGATGCATTTTTGACTCAGGGAGTGAGTCTTTCCCTTTAAGGCCACACCTAGGTAGGTGACCTGTGGGAGGCAGGGGCTGTCGGGATTTAAATGTAACACTCTTGGATAAAAGAGAGCTTTAGCTCATTATTTTATATAAATTGACACTTTTAACTTTGTAAATGTTTGTACCATATATAGATAAAGTATAACATATCACTGTTACAAGGTGGTCATTTAAGACACATAAGCAAATATGTAAATGAATTCTATACTTTAAAAAATCTGAAGGCTTACTGAGTTATCTATTGTCATTCTACATATGATGAAACACAATTAGGAAAAATTTAAATACATATATATACGCATATATGTATGTGTATATATATATATATATAAAATACATATATTATTATGTATGTTTTACCAGTAGTTATCAACTGGGATGATGTTTGTAAAAAAAATGACATATGGCCATGTTTGATTTTTTGATCATCTCTACCACAGGAGTATGGAGGGAGAAGATATTGGTATTTTCAGGATAGAAACGAGGAATGTGATGAAGCATCCTGCAGTACACATAACATCTCCCACAGAAAATAATTGTTTCACCAAATATGTGAATGTCATCACCTGAAAAATATGCTTTTTACTCAACCTGTGTTTAGAAAACTGATTATAGCAATTCCCCGGGTGTTATCTTTTAAGACCCCATGGATTTCATAAGCTATTTTTCACATGCTTATTAACAAAAGCTAACCTCTCTTCAACTTATAATTCCCTGGATGTTATTTAATCTTCATAACTGCAAGTTAACTGCAAATGTGAATTATTAAAATTTTTACCTCCTTTCCCTGACCTATTGATAGAAGCTTATCATTTTCTTGTGTCCAAATAAAAATTAGATAAATAATAAAACAAAAAAATTTTGTTCAAAGCAAGATTGCCATAGATATTCTTTTCCAGCTATTAACCACTTAAGTATCCCACAATTCACCCAAATTGCCCTGTTTCCAGAACATGAGAGAAAAAAAGGGAGGCAAAATTGTCTGACATTAACAAAATTGTTCACTCTGAAATTTCTGAAAACTATTTCACTTCTAGAAATTCAAGATATCTGTGAATATCACCACAATACAGGAAAAAAGTGTACACCTCATTCAAAAGTAGACAGTTCGTTAGTTTTAAGTACTAAGAATGTCTTCCTAGTCCTAAAACTGTGCATTTTTAAAAATTCGATCTGTCTTCACATTCCTTCTGTTTCTCTTTACTCAGCAACCTATGACTATATATTAAAAATTGTGGGATATTTTAGTGCTTTTTGACATCAATAAATCCAAGAAAGGAGGAATTCCTACAAATCACTTTTCACAGCTTCGTGAATTCCTAAAAATGACTATAAAAAATAACAATCTAATGTGAGTCAAAGTGCAATCTATTATTTATTATGGAAGAATTCCAACTTTAATTTTAAACTCTCTTATTAAAGTCAGGTACTAATGTACAGTTTGGTTTGGAGAATAAGCAGAAAATTTATGAGTGAAACTATATCAGCAAAGGGATATAGAAAGAGAAGGGGAGAAATGTCCATTCTCCTCAAACAGCCATCACTTTAGTTGCCTACCCAGCTACCTGAATTCTGAAACAGAAACATGATGGTCCTGTATTCATTATGTCTTACATGAGGGACTTCAATTATAGCTCAAGTAGGCTCAATTAATTTAAAGTGTTTTTGTAATTTGTGCTAAATGGTTTGCAAAAATAGTTGTGATAGTTAAGTTTTAGTCTGTGCCAGCTGGTGCCTATAAGACTGAGCATTAGGAAAGGGAGACTCTTTTTAAGTAGATCTGGCTGATCCTGAAGTGGTATCTGTGGAGCAACAGGCAACCAATGGGGATGTAAATTGGTTGTAAATTTTCAGGAAAGATAGAGATGTGAGTTGACTTGGTAGAGAATTTTGAAGTGGAAGTTAAGCATGATTGTGATCCCTACATCTCTCAATATGAACTCCAAAAGGATTTGCAGCTTGCCTCCAAGTTTGGCAACACCTTATTGAATTGAACATGTAGTTAAAAGGTTCTATTTAGAGGTAAACAATTAATCATGAACAACAATAGGAAAGAAGAAAATGACTAAGTGAGAGGATATTCTTCAGCTTATATGTGAACCACACACAAAGTTGTATTTGTAATTAGATGTCCTAGTAAGTTAGATGGGAGAACCAGAACAAAAGCTAGATGGCAGACATGAATACCTCACAGTGAAACATTCTTGGTAAGTCTCAATTAAATGATTCCAAATGTGTGCTAAGAATCTCCAGGGTTGGCTGGAAGAATTGAAGGCATTTGCTACAAAAAAGAAATCAAAAGATGTATCAGCAGAAATTGCTATAAAGCTTCTCATGTCTATGCCATATGCTTTTATTTATTTTTTGGACAAACAACCACTGTTCCACTTATATTTCTCCATATGGAAGAAGGACTGTTCCACTTATATTTCTCCATATGGAAGAAGGAAGGACATCTATGTAAGTGACATAATTTTCAGAGGTCATCTTCACATTGTGAAAGAAGCTCAAATGAAGCTTTTGGCAGAAATCTATCACCAGAAAAAATGATCAAGTTTTTTGGTATCAAGATTTGTCTGGTTATATATACCATACTTTCTTCATCCATTCATCAGTTGTAGGGCACCTGTGTTGTTTACAAAACTTGGCTATTGTGAATAGAGCTGTGATGAACATTGGTGTATAGGTGCTTCTATTGTATCGTATCTTATGTTCCTTTGGGTAGATGCCCAGGAGTGATATCACTGGATGATATGGAAATTCTATGTTTAGCTTTTTGAGGAATCTTCATACTGCCTTTTCATAGTGGTATACATGATGGAGTATTGCTCAGTCATAAGGAATAATCGCATGTGGTTTGAAGATAAATGGATGCAATTAGAGGACATCATGTTAAGTGAAGTAAACCAGGATCAGAAACACAAAAGACACATGTTTTCTCTCATATGTGGAAGAAAGATCCAAAGATAAACATGAGCACAAAAACAAACATGATCCTATACAAATTCATATGCACAACATGTTCTTAAGAGTGGAACTACTCTATGGAACTCAGTGACAGAGGGAAAGGAAAAGAGATTGACAGAGCATCAGTAATATTGTAAAATATAAGATATGAAGATAGAGGATTCAAGGATATACACTGAAAGCTCTTGAAAAATGAGGGGTGGGAGGTAAAGGGGTAAGGGAAAGTAATGGATGGGGTTGAATGGACCAAAGTAAAGTATACACACAGTGGGCATACATTGAGACACTCCTTTGTACATTAACTTAAATATTAATAACAAAAACCAGGACTGTAAAATAGGTACAATGTGTGTGTAAGGGGTACTAGTGGAAGGGGGGAGGGTGAAGGAAGAAGACTAAGGTGACAGTATATGATAGATGGACTTCATATACTTATATGAAAAAGAACTAAGAAACTTCTTGCAATTGCTTTAAGTGGGGTGGGAAGGAGGTTAAGGCAGAGAAATGACAGGGCAATGTAAATAATGTACAATATAAGTTTACTCAGAATTGTCATTATGAATTCCACCTCTGTAAAATGAACATTTTCTAATAAAAATTTGTCTGGTTAATGACATCCCTGAGTCCAGTAAGATGTCCAATTTTGCCCACTCAGAGAATTATCTCAGAGTTCACATTTTGTCCATTTTTGCACACACTGAACAGGTCTGTATCAAAAAGGTAGGGTTTCATGACAAGAATGGTCATGAGAATATTACATTTCTACATAGCATATAATATTCCCCTGTTACTTAAAAAGGTCATAGAAAAGAATCCTGTTGAAAGGGTCTTAAGCAAGGAGATAGTGTTGGGCCCAGCAGCAACCACCCACCAGTTAGAACAAAAGCCAAAAGAAACAGACAATAAACTGCTAGTGCCATACTTGTCTTCTTGCCTGTTTTTAACATCTCTGTGACACCTTTTGTCACTCTGTTAGTTCTGTGAATCCCATGTCTTGTGGCTTTTTTGTGCCACTCTCATGAAATCCTCAAAAAGTTTTGGAAAAGACCAGGCAAAAGCAACATTAACATGAAATTTAAATTATGGTTTTATCTGTAAGCCACTTTACAAATTGCTATTTTAGTTCCAAATGGAGATTGTAAGGTGGTCTTCTCCCTAGTCAACCTTTATAGAGAAAGCCTTCCCTTTTTGTAGTAAATTCCACAATTATAGGTATCTTTTTAATAGGATCATTGAACAGTGATCATAAAAACCTTGACACCCTGAGAGTTCAGGGCACTTAACTGTCCTTTCTCAGTTTCTTCTGAGGGTGTACTCTCCTTTGCTTCTTGTAATAAACCATGCTTTTGAAACTCCTAAGTTTCTGCCCCTGGATTTTTGGTGAGATTGTAAACCCATTGTGTCCTGACCCTGTTTACATGGTGGCCCTGAATTTCTTTAAGCAGGCAAGCCTTTGAAAATTTTTCCTTATTTCACTATAAACTTCTTTGAGTTTTGAGAATAAGCCATTAAACATGATGTTTTCATTCCCAATTCTTTAAGAGACATGATGACAAAATGGTCTCCTCAACCTCCACAGGCTGACATTCAGGGATTAGTTGATAATAAACACCTGATTAATTAATACTTTCATCACTATAAACTAAAGCTTCATTCAAGGATGAAGGTGAGGATTTTCCCATGCCCTGCCTTTGTATTTATAGTAACCACTCTATTAAGTCTCTCAACATGAAATTTGCTGTCTGTGAATTTAGTTCAGTTTTATTTTAAAAAGTGAACATTTTAAGAATAGAATAGTCTATTTAAGACAGAATCTGAACCTACTGTAGTTATGACTTTATTTTTCCTTCTGTGTCACATACTGTCTGTTTCCCCACACAAATTACTATGTCATTCATTCACCTATTTCAAAGTCTGCCTCAAAATCCTTGGCAGGAGGAGAAGGCTTATCTCCCAGGAGAGAGACCCATTTCCTAGTCCCCTGTCTTTGGCAAGCAGCTAAGTCTATACATGCACATTTCTTTTCTGTAAGTTCTAAAACTTCTATGGGCAAAGTGGAAACAGATTGAGAATTATTCCATCCCCAGGTTGGGCCATAACTTTCAATAAATTGGTGATTGCACTTGTATATATTATGTCATTTTCTATTAATGTTAGTGAATATTCTGGCTCAGAACCAGCCAGGCTTTAAGGTCTGGAGCTCATGTAATGAGAGGATATAAAGAAAATTGAAGGACAATTTCCAAACCACCACAGGAATCAAGAATAGATAAATAGTTGTCATTATTACTTATTATGATAATAGAAGTAGAAATAATGACAATATTAATTTTTAATCTGTTTTTTAAATGAATGCAAGTATTTCTTGGACACTGTGGAAGGGGATAAAAGTGTGCAGAGCTTACTAGGTTCCTTTTGCACTTGGAATGTCTTCAGTCACTGGACCACATTAAAAATTAATAGCCATATTTACATAAATCCTACAAAAATGATACTCTTTGTTTTGGTCTTTGTATGTTAATGCTGAGCCAGAATTAAGAATTTTGCCCAGCTTTTAGCTGGGCAAAATTAATAGAACAATAATTAAAATTTATAAATGGTACACTAATTATATGACTGTATTCTACATACCAACATGTTTTACAGATTGTTCTAATTGTGGTAATTCACAAGGTAAATATTTTAATTATGTTAATCATGCTATTTAGAAATACTCCTCCAAGGAGAATATATTGTTTAGAACAGTGCATTTCTGAGACTACCGGGAGAGGTTGCATTTGTTTGCTCTCAGCAGAGAACAAAAATGTAACTATTTTTGTTGAATGAAACAATTATTCCTCTCACTTCTTTTTTTTCAGCTGAATTCCAAAATGAATGTTAACTATAATCTGTATCTTTATTTATTCAGTAATCTAACAAAAACTAAATTATTCTCCATATAGTTACAGTTTCATAAACAGGAAGAAAAAAATCCTTGTACATGCGAGGATAGAGTATATTTGATGTAAATAAGAGGACTTCATATTATATGGAAGACCCCACCAGATGTGGTTATCAGGCTGAATTATAAATGATACATCTATAAATTATTTTCAGGATGCTTTTAGCATCTTGGCATGCATAACGTTGCTACTAAAATAAATATTCAAAACTCTTAAATGTTTTTCTATCTATTTTATGTATGTGTCTTATGCATTAATATAGCAGCCATAGTAGATATAATATTTTGTTACCAAGGATCAATGAGTCTGCTGCCTCTTGGTGGGAATTTAATTGGAACAGAATACTAAAATAATTCCTACTCAGATTAAAGATTATTCATGGGAAATAAGGAAAACATTCAGAATCTCTTCCAAAGGAATGTCTCCTTCAAGTTAGGAAAGTGAGTGAATTTATCTGAGCTGAGAATACATATTCAGAAGAAGTAAAGTCTTCCTCATATGCAGGACTGGGGCAATTCCAGGCATGTATGATTTGACAACACACACCCATATATATCCTATTTATGGAAATTAGGATTTTTGCCCCTGCCTGGGTGAAGATTTTAGTATTGAAATTAGGGAAGGTCAATTCATGGTCATTGGCACATGGTTAGTGGTATATTCTGAGTTTTGGAATCAGACTGGAGGACTTGAAACTGGATGGTGCTTATCTTTCTCTCTGCCAGGAACCTCTGAAAAACAAGTTAAGATGATGTTAGCTCAAAAACAACTTTATAAACACATACACACACACATACAGAAACCAGTAACAACAACAACAACAACAACAAAACCTTTAAAGAAAATTTACTGGGAACGACACTGAAGTTTAGGTTGTTCTGTAATCCTAAAGTTACTATTTTCCTAACAGATTCTCTGTCTCTGTGGGTTTTTTTTCCTGGTAGTACTGGGGTTTGAACATAGGACCTCATGCTTACAAGGCAGGTATTCTATCACTTGAGCCACTCCGCCAGCCTAACAGATTTTCTAGCCATGCTATGGACATGAATGGGTTTTGACTGGCATACAGAGTCTTTGTGGTCAACAATTTTGGAGCTCAAATGGTAAGGTAGAATTGTAAAAAGGTAATCAAATAATGAGGTCAAGCAGTACATTGAAACAAATATACTTAAATTCTGCTCGACATGTTTATTTTATTTAGGCTTGTTGGTTTGCATGTTAATTTATGAAATGATGATATTTATAAATGTCTAAAGATTTTGAAAGGACTATTTTAAAATTAATGAAAATCTTAAGTCTCTACTTTTATTGGAACATGTCTTCACAATGACCACCACAAGGGCCAATATCAGGAGGCAAGTTTCACAAACATTTGAATATTTATTCATTTTTATCATTTAAATAAGTATTTAAATCTATGTTGATGTCTGTCATATACATATAGTTGTAATCATTAAGAGCTTTATAGAAGACTGTGATTATTCTCTTTTCTTAAAAAATAATAAACAGTTAAGGTCATTAAGTCTTTCACGCTAACAAATGCAACAGGTCATCACAATGACTCATTAATAACTAGAGAATCCTACATTGAAAATGTATTTATTTATAAGTTATGAATAGACTTATTGGTCTAGTATTAGAACATTATTGGTGCAGGAACATCTTGCTTTGTTGGTTTATTTGCAACTTGTCTTAGATGACACTATAACAATGTTCTTATAAACATGAGTATTTGTCTTATAGGAAAAATATGCAGGTCTGTATTCTAAAAATATCAAGGCAGCCAATTTCAAATAAGCTTGTTTCTTCAGCAACAAGCTATGCTTTTGGAATTGAGATTAACTGTGGATATACAACAGTTGCAGTGAGTTTCTTACCTATTCATATTTAGTATGAGGTAGAATATTACTAAAATACTTTTAATTGCTCACCTGATGTCACACATAGCTCTTATGGAATGACTATTTAGAAACCTAATCATTTGAGAACTGACAACTTAGCCTGTTGGTAATTATTTGAAAATGAATGTCACACAGATCCATATTCATGTTGCATGTCCCATGAAGTGACTTTTCCTATATCTATGAGGTGGTTAATAAGTTCTAAATGCCTGAATTATATCAAAATCTTAAAACAATGTCCAGTAAGGGTTAATTGTAGGTGTCAACTTAACTGGATAAATGAATACCTAGAAATATGGTAAAGCATTATTTTAATGTGTCTCAAGTGTTTCTAGAGTGAGTTGTTGTGTGAGTCTTAGTTGACTAAATAAGGCAGACTGGGCCTCAATGTAGTCAGGTGAGGCAAGCGTTTTCTCTCTCCTGTTACTACTTAACCTAAATAGGCCCAATTGTAGGTGAAGGGAGATGCAGAAAGGACAAAGGATAGACAGAACGAAAGTTGGGGCCAGGTGTGTTGGGTGCTCAGATGGAGATGAACAGCAGCCTCATCGCTTCTCTTCTCTATTGTTCTCTTCGTTTACTTTGCTTCTTTTCTCTATCTTTATTCTTTAAGGCCTTACTCCTTTACAGTTCTTTAAAATGTTGCTTCTAAAGTCTTTCTTCTTTCTATTTTTAAAACCTCACTTCTAAAGTCTTCTTTTCTGTTCTTTAGTCTCTTTCCTTAGATTCATATTATCTCATGTTTTCTCTTAGCTTTTCTTTAGCATAATCTCTCTTAAAGTCTTTGCCCCCCAACTTGCACTGTCCATGTTCTCTCTGTAGCTTTCTTAAAGCCTCAGTGCTCAGACTTTCACTGTCCCATGTTCTCTTTAGCTTTTCTTTAGCTTAGTTTTTCTAAAAGCTATGTATAAAGTTCTCAGTGCAGACTTGCACCATCCCATGCTCTCTTTTTAGATTTCTTAAAGTCTCAGCCCTCAAACTTGCTTGCAATTCCCCTTTAGCAATTCTCCTTCAGAAATTCTTTTCCCTTTAGCAATCCTCCCTTCAGCCATTCATTTTCCCCCTTCAGCAATCTCCCTCTAGCAATCCTCCCTTCCAAAAGACTCCCATATCCAAAAAGCCAAAAGCAAAAAGCCTCGCATCTTCCTTCAGCGGGTCTTTTATACCCAGTGGTAAACAAAGAGGTGGAGCAAAGGTTCTGTGAGAAGGGAGTAACACTGTAACTCCCTTAATTCTAACTCTCTAAATATAAATTTAAGAAAAGCAGCTGCTCTGCATCTTATTCTCACCTTATTCTGTGGCTGGGGCAGTGCCGACTCAGCCTACAGAGCATTGAGGACAGCTGTGCTTATGTCCCATTTTCAAAGGCTTCTCATAATCCACTCCCCACAGTCAGGCCCCTCCAATCTGCAGGTGGCCTGAAAAGAACACATACAGAGGGTAAATTGACATCTCATCCTGAGAACTAGGATACACTCATATCCTAACTTTAACATCAAAACTTCAGGATTTCCAGACTATAGTCCCATTTCAGGTTCACAGTTTTTAGACCTTGAAATGAGAGTTATACACTTGTCTAGTTTTAACTCTTTTAGTCTTGAGCTGAGCATGCTACTGATATCCCAGGTCTCTAGACTACAGGAGATCTAACAATGGGACTTATCAGTTGCCATAATGAGTGAGAAAATTCCCTAATAAATCTGCTCCTATATATTTAAACACATCAAATTGGTTCTGACTCTCTGGAGAATCCTAACACTTGTATTATTTTTCTGTTCTCACTTAGAAAGAAACATTCATATAGGAGCATAATATTCTCATAGTGGATACATGCTGTATCTTGGAATGATATTTATTTTTTAAAAGATGAACAATATTCCATTATGTGTGTGTACATATACACTTTCTTTATCTATTCATCTACTGCTGACATTTGGGTTGTATCCAACCTTGATTATTATGAATAATACTACAAGCCATATGTACTAATTAAAATCATAGAAATAAAGACTAGAATTGTGCTTTCTTTAGCTTGGAGGTGGGGAAGAAAAACTGTTGCAATGAGTACAGAGTTTCAATCTTGCACTTTGCAAGACACAGAAGTACTAGAGGCCTGTTACTTTACTATGTGAATATAACAACTATTACTGAATCATCTACAACTTTATAAATTAAATTTTATGTTATATGATTTTACCATAATTTTTTTAAAAAGTAAAAAATATGGTCTCATACAGAATTTTTTTAAATCAAAATTTGTTCCTAAGTGTTGCTTTGAAAGTTATTCCTAAGTGTTGCTAAGACTAAGATTAATGCTACTGTATGGCACTCTAATTTCAAGCACAGTGATCACTTCTTTAGTTTCTGTTGAATGGGAGAAAAATCTGACAGTGATGCAGTGTTGAAGGAGGAGAGGATGAAGTATCTCTCAGAAGCTTGGATAGAATTTTCATGTTCTGAGTGAAAGACTCCAAGGTTCTCCTTTATCTTTGCAGTAATATGCTGTCATTCTAATAAAAATCCAATCTCCATATCGATGCATTGTGATGTTGTCATTCACTTAGAGAAATATTGAACTGTGTGATATATAATTAAGTAAAGGATGCACAGAATGCATACATCTTATTTTTAATTCATTTTTAGTATTGTTCTTGCTTTAATTGTAAACCCCTACAACTGCAAACCACTACTTAGAATAATAGAGTTCTCACTGGGTTTGAGATGTTAACCACCTGTATTTTGAAGAGAACTCTTAAAACAGACTGATTTAACAAGTGAATCAAATGCAAAGGATTTGTAGTGATCACAGTTAATCTAATGTCAAATGATATGACAAGGTTTATCATCTTCCTCAGAGACTAAGTAGTCATTTGTAATTTACTGAGTTGTAGAAACAATCACATAATGTATGCACTGGGAAAAAGGAGAAAAACTGGATAAGACAGAAGGTGATGGAAATATGAGTGTGACTGAAGGCTCTCCATATTTATCAATTGATGAAAAATGCTGTAAAATTAGGCCTAAAATGAAAGCTGTGTTAACAGGGGCACAGCCATCATATATTCACATTCACTTCCAACTACTGTAGACAATTCACCACTTTAGTGTTTCATTTGGATTCAATTCAAAATGTAAAACATACTTTTATTAAAAGAAAATTGATTGTAATATTATGTATTTATAACAAATACCACCAAATGAAAAGACATGGCTGAGATAATTTTATTCCTAAAGCAAGAAATGGGAACGGTAAGATAGAGTCTATTACATCTATTAAGTCAAGTTTCCGGCAAGGTTCATTAGGTACATTTGGCTAGAAATTTGAGCAAAATTTAGTGATAGATCTGTTAATAGACATGTTGGCAGCATGAAGGGTCATCACCAGAGTGTTGAAATATCTGGAGTCTATCAAGAAGGGAATTACACTCCTAGAAAAGTCTAAGAGCAAAACTGTTATTACCAGACCATGAAGAAATGTAAGTAATTATACCCAGCATGAACTAGTAGCAAAAAGATGGGGGAGTTTGGGGTAAAATTATTTTGGTAGATTTGTCTACAGTCTCTGATCTATAGCTCCAGTTTATTGAATGAAAACATAAACTAAATGAGAAAGAATGTGTGAGTCAGAGCTCTCTAAAGTGTCAGTATATTCTTTGCCATAGAAAGAGTAGACAGGGAGAATATATTCCCCACAAAAATGGAAATGGATACCTAATACAATGCTGTGATATATTCTTTCAGAATATAAAGACATAGTAATATATATAATGACATTGCTAAATTAATACATCTTGTTAAAATAGAAGACATCAAATTATGACAAAAATAGTAAGAATAAAAATTTTAAGAAAGTGACTCCTATCTCCAACTTCACTAAGAAATCATTCATAATAAGCACTGCATGTTACACTTCAAAAACCACAGAAAATATTATGTGCCAATGAGAAATTTCAATAGGCATCACAATGAGTAATCATTCTTTTTTTTTAATTTTAAACTAACAGACAAAATATAAACTCTGCACAAATTCTTAAGATATCATGTAGTGTCTAATACTTGACACATTGCGTAATGTTTAAATCTGGTTAAACATGTCTATCTCCTCAAACATCTGTCATATTTGTGGTGAAAACTTTCTTCTAGCTTTTTGAAATGTACAGTATATAACTGTTATCTCTAGTCCCATACTATACAACTGTACACCAGAGCTTCTTACTCCTAACTATAACAATATCAATTGATCAACCTTTCCTCTTCTCTTCCTACTCCCACTGTCCCCAGCCTCTGTTAACCACCAATCTACTCTCAACTTCTATGAGATACAACGTTTTTAGATTCCACATATGACTTAGATCGTGTGATTTTTGTCTTTGTAAGCCTGACTTATTCCACTTAACAAAATGATCTTCATTCCCATGCATGTTGCTCAAATCACAGCATTTCATTCTTTGTAAATTCGTCAGCTGATGGACACAGGTTGATTCCATTTCTTGGCTGTTGTGAACAATGCTGCAGAGAACTGGGTGTGCTGGGACTGCAGATGTCTCTTCAGCACACTGATTTCATTTCGTTTGGATATGTCCCCAGCAGTGAATTACCGCATCATATGGTAGCTCTATTTTAAGTTTTTTGAGGAACCACCATACTATTTTCTATAATGGCTATAGAATTTATATGAGTAATCATTCTTACATGAATTAAACTTAGACAGTTTATTATTACCAGGCCTTGTGCCTTGGGAGACAGAGATTAGGAGGATTATGCTTCAAGACCAATCTGGGCAAAAATGTTCACAAGATCCCATCCCAACCAATAAGCCAGGGGTAGCAGCCAACATCTGTAATCTTAGCTACTTGGGAGGCATAAGTAGAGCCTGGGCCAAAAACATAGCAAAATATCTCAAATTTGCAAGTCAGTACTTTTCAGAAACATGAAGAAGCAAAATCATATAAAACAAATGTAAAGGCTGAACATACTTTTCTGGGTTTCCTATCACCTAAAATTGACAGGTTTTTTTTCCTCCAAATGTATGACTTCATCCAATTGATATGAATTATGTTAATTTATATTGAGATTTAGTTAACAAAATAATCAGTACATTAACACATTTTACACAATCCAAGATGTGATTGCTCTAGTGATTAATTTGAGAAATTTTAAAATTCTGTGTTATTCCCAAAATCAGAAGGAGAATAAAAAATCTCCAAGTAGACACAAATAATTGCAGGATGAAATGGAAATCCATGGCAAACTTCAGTAACTTTATGGCTCTAAAATCATTATAAACATCCGTACAACTCATTGGAAAAACATCAGTAATTGTAGCATATTATTAAAGGTATTGAAGTGATGAGAAACTAAGCCAAGTCTTTACTTCTGTCATGTACAAAATTTGTAGTTGTTTCAATTCAAAATTTGTCATCCATAGGATAAAGTACATCTGGATTTTGTATTCTTTTTCTTTTGAATCACTGTCATTGCCAGTTTTCAGAGTTTATGTGTTTAAAATGTTTTTTTTCTGTTTTGCACACTTCAATATGTTCATTTCTGCTTTAACATTTGTCATTTCCTTTGTTCTGGTAACATTAGGCTTAGTTTGTTATTTTTTGTGTCCTTCAGGGTTCTTTTTTTATTTTCCTGTTGGGGGGGGTACATTGTGGCATTTACAAAACTTCTTACATAAATAGTTCATTTGTACAATTTAATTTTACATAATAGTATAGTTTGCTGTGAATTCCCACTCATTTTATGGGCGAAATCCCATTCTTCCTCAGTGTTAGTGGAGACAGATGCTTCAGGAAGAACAAGCTTTATCAACTGCATAATCAAAATCCTATCACTTTCACAGAAATTAGTATTTCAAAAATGTAAGTGAAAAAGTAATCTTTCTAATAATAAGAAAGACAGGAAAAATCATAAATAGTGTTAAGTTGAAATGAACTATGTTTACTATTTGGCTCAGTGCTTTTTATTTTATTGTTGTTATTTTTTATTTTAGTTTTATATTAATGTGAAACTAAAATTTCCATTATTTAGCAGATACTGAAGGTAGATTATTATTTACTTCAGGCAAGTAATTTGCTAGTAAAATGAATATCATAGAAAAATCCCCCAATTTTAAAAGAATTGACAGTCACTTAGCTGTGCTAGGAAATATTTATGTGTGGAAGATTTACATATGCAGTGGAAATCATTATTATAGGAGCCTTCATGTTTCCCGACAAAGTATCTTTCCAAAGTGTTACTGAAAACACTTCAGGTATTAAATAACTGTTAACAATTGTTCTCTAGTTGATTTCTGGGTGCTCTTGTCTGTAGTGACAGAATATATGATACCATCTATATGAAATTCTGCTGTGAGATAACTAATAATAATTCACTACATTGTTCTCTTTCTCATTACTGTATATTGTTATCTGTGACTATAAACTTATCTACACATTTTTAAAGTCTATCTCAATTGTAAACAAAGCATTTAAAAAATACAAGGTGTTGTGTAATACAAAGTGACTCATCAATGATGTAAGGGTATAAACAAGAACAAGGTGGGGTCTTTCAGTTTTCAAATGTGCCAGTGTTTTAGGGTGAAATGAAAGTAGAATCATATGAATAACTAATTTCATTTACATATCTTGCAGTGATGCTAACAGATGATCAGTGGTAAATACCACAGTGAATTTTCTACTTTTACTTCATTAAACTTATATTGCATACGATATATATTACATATATTCATGTTAAAAATGAAAATGTCAGTATGAATTTGCAGAAGAAAAATAAAACCTTTTCAAAATATGGTGATGATTTGTTAATTCCATCATCCAAAATGAGTTTTATTATATCATGATCTTTTTATGCAGTGCGCACTCACTGAGATTTCCATTAGAAAATGTTCTAGACCTAGTGAGTGAGTATTCAGTCAAACACAGCATCAAATAGGTCAGTCCATTCAGTTCAGGGGGCTAGAATTACAAAGCCTCATCACTATGTATAAAATTACCACCACTATATTTTATTCTTATGTAGCTGCATATTTATCACAATTCTATTATCATCCAATGCAAGAATGACATGTTATATAAAATTTACTTAATTATTATCTACCAATAATATCTAATTTTCATGAGGACAGTAGCTTTGTCCTAACAAAACATTCATGAAGTTATTTTTAAAGATTTCTGCAAATTACTTTCATAGACACCAGTAATAAAATGTTTAAGATGGGGGCACATTTGGTGTAGGGAGTGTATTATTGTTGTTTCTTTTTGTGGACTATAGTTACATCCATATGGCTGAACCTGATTCTAACTGTAACTACAGGTGTCTGCTCTATGCCAGTTTAGTGTCATACTGATGTTATCTCAAGCACACACTATCTGTCTTATTTTTGTCACACAAATTTCACTGAAACCATGCAAGACTACATAATATCCTCAGAGGCAATCCATGATCAGTGGGTGTTTAGAACAAGACTAGGTAATTAAAGGTCTGAGTCTACTGCCCTTTGTATGGGTAAACCCTGGAGACATTCTCCAGGCTTTGTGGGCATGGCAGCAGAATGCACTCTGGTGTCTGCAGCAGTAACCTTGATGTCGAACAACCACCTGGGCTTTTCTAGTTTAACTCTACTGAAAGATTGGGATACCTCTGAAGTATTCTTGTGTTGCCCCTCATTACATATTTCATGAAAAGCAGTAAGTCTGCAAGATCAAGAACTTTTTTTGATGTTATAAAAAATTTGTCTTATTTTATTTTTTTCCTTAATTGTTGTGATGGATAGAGTAAACTGTGTCATTTGCAATTTTTTACTTTAACCTATAATCTATGATAAATTCATATTTTATAACTTCTTTGTGAAATCTATTAAATCATGTTGACATATAAAATAGAAAATAACTTTAATCTTAGTATTTCATCTTAAGTATAAGGAAAATAACACAAAATTTGTCTGACTTTAACTCATGTTAAAATTTATGTCCTTCAATGAGTTACTAATCTACTGAATTTATTCATGTTCTAGTACATGTTTCATCCACTAAGGAAATCTAATCAGCTAAGTGAGTGAGGATTGGGCATTGAAGGCTTTCTACTATACACCTTGTCAGATTTTCACTGGAAGCTACCAGTTTCCATTTTACATTAAAGAGAGAATGTACGTGTTCAATTAACCTCTGTACTTTCATCAGTCTTAGGTGATATTGACATAAGTAGGCTAAAAGAGGCTTCTACTTTATCAACTGGTTTCAGTTAGCATAATGCACCATGATCCATACTAGTTAACTAAGCAATACAGCTAAACAACTCCAACAGAAGCCAGAGAGAAAATGGATCTAAGGAAGAATATGAATGTGCATGCACATACACACAAACACACGTATGCACACACGCACACACAAACAAATCAAACAGAAACATGCACACGCACACACACACATGCAAACAAACATACACAAACATACACGTGCACACATGCACACGTGTACGTACACACAACCACACACGTGTGCACACACAAATGCACACAAACACACATACACAAACACACAGGCACACACATTTTGAGAAACTTGGTGGTAGCCTCGATGAATTGTGCTATTGGCTTCATCAGTGAGCAGAAAGCTGGCTTTATACTAGAGGTAGATAGAGTTTCACTCACCCTTTTCTCTTTTCCATGGTGATAGTCTATGTAGGACAGGAATAAGCATTGTTTTCTTTTTCGTAATGTAGATCTGTGAGTTTGTAGTTATGCTAGACACTTTTTAAAAATCTACTTTAGTTCTCTTCACAATAAGAAAAATAAGGAAAGTAAGAGGAGTTTCTAAAAAAGCTACTATAAATATTGAAGTAATTGTTTTACATATTTACAAAAGTATCAAGTACATAAGTAAGCACTTAGTGATTTTTCACATTAAAATATATTAAAAATTAAAATGTGTATTTCAAAAATATAGGAGAAAAAGTGTTTAATCTATCTAATAATAATAAAGACAGGAAAATCATAAATAGTACTAAATTGAAACAAACTTTAAGCTTAATATAGCAGTGATATGTATGCATATAAAACTAATTAACAATTATAAACACTAATTATTATAAAACCCATTAATAATTTTTAAAAAACAAGATTTATAAAATTCATTATGTGACTATATATTGTCTAAGTAACACACGACTAAAGTAAACTAATAAAACTACTAGTAAATAGTAATAGAAATACTGAAAATATAGGGCAAATTAATATCATGGTAGAAATTTTAATATTAGAAATAAACAGATAAATTCATAATGATCTTACAATTAAATTAATGGATTTTAATGATTGCACTGCATAATCTAGTACATAACAGCAGTTGAAGATTTCAGCAAACAATTTCAAAAGTTATTTATCAACCAACTTAAAACATAATCAAAGGCATGCATTACTAAAAAAATATACAAAACTTAATGTGTACCTAGGAATATTTGCTCTGAAACAACAGTAGGAGGAACATCTCTGAAACCAGATGAAATACACACAACAATGGAAACTCTATGAAGAAAATAAAAAGAAATCAAAGTCACAAGGCTATATTATCTGAAAATAGACAAAAAACATAAAATTAAATGACTGACATATACCATAATATACACATTAAAAGTATGGAAGTAAACATCAAGTAGCTTAAAACAAGAGAAAATGTGAAGACAACATAATATGACACTAGACATTATGATGGAAGCTATTAGATTTGAGAGAGAGACAGAAAGAGAAAAAGAGGGCTGACAGAATGGCTCAAGTAGTAAAGTGCCTGCCTTGCAAGTGTTATGCCCTGAGTTCAAATCCAATACCACCAAGAAAAAAGAGAAAAAGAGGTTTAAGGATAGTATAATATAATAATTTATCCAAAAATCCCAACATAGTTTACACACTATTGAAATGAATGAAAATCTAAGTAAACATTCATTTATAAAATCAGTAGTGCATTTTTTCTCAGCACCAAGTAAAAATGTATTTAAAATAATATACATTTCTAATAGCAAAAAACAATAAATTCTTTGAAAATTACCTAATAGTTTACAAGCTTCTACAAAATTTAGTGCATTAAAAGTTGAGAATATCAAAGTTGAGAATTATCAAAGACAAAATGTAAATATAAATATAATGATAACATTATAGATACATTAAATTTCTTCATATTAACTAAAAATATCACTAATGCTAAACCTAGAAACCTACTCTAAAATTTTTATGTAATGCAGATCTTCAAATAGTTAAGTCAGATATTGAGCAGAACAGAAAAAAATTATGCTGTTCATATGAGATACTATATTACAAAAGAATGTTAATGAAATATAATTTAGCATTGGCTATGGAGCAGATAAATAAATCCATGAAACTAACCAGAGGTTAACAAATTAAATGCCACATACATAAGGCTAGTATAAAATAAAAAGTTACTGTACAGCTGAATATTGAAATTGTTGGTCATTTACTAGAAAATGTTGGCAAAAAAAGACTAACAGACTAGAGAGAAGAATTTGGAATGCCAACTTCATTTGAAGATTACATTAGCTGGATAATAAAAATATGAATGTGAAGGCAAAAGACATTTTCTGGTAGCATAATATGCTTTTCCAAATTAGACCCCAAAAATATGATACATCAAAATTCAATGTTTAGCTCATTAAAGTCAAAATTAGTTAGTGGCATCTAATATTTGCAATGTCATAAGCTGTAGAGAAAGAATAAGCACAATTTGGGTAAATCAAAAAAATGGAAAAGGAATGTGAAAAAACAAAAACAAAGGAATTTATGTTACAACGTTATGAAGAAATTAACAAACCATCAATAATATAAGATTTTTGTGATAATCAAAATAAATTTAAAATCAGATTAACCAAATTTGTTTATGAAAACTTCCATTGACACAAATTCATATGCCATATTGATCTGATGCTGAGTCATTTTTCTCAGTCTACATCTTATTTTGCATATCAGCAGTCTTCATTGTTACTTTTATCACTACTATATATCAGTTGTACAAAATAATGGATTTCTTTATGCCATTTCACACATATATGTAGGTACTCTGATTATATATACCCCACCTTTACCATTTTTCCTCCTTTTTCACTCCTCTCCTTCATTTTCCCAAAAAGTATCCTTCTGTTTCTTGCCTTTTTAATAAATCTAAATTGTGCACGTTGATCTGCACATGTGATATTTGTCTGTCAAGTTTTTTTTGACTAACATGATTATCATTATTTCCATAGATTTTCCTGAAAAGGACATTTATTTCATTTTCTTTATGTTTAAATAAAACTCCATTGGGTACATATACCATCCTTTCTTTATCCTTCCATCCATGGATTGCCACCTTAGGCTGGTTCCAAAATTTGTTATTGTGAATAGTACTGCAACAACATGGGTGTGCTGGTATCTGTATTGTTTGCTGACTTTGATTCCTTTGGTTATTATCAGGAGTGGTATATATGGATCAAATGGCACTTTTATTGTTAGGTTTTTTTAGAAGCCCTTATAGTAATTTTCATAGTAGCATGACTATATATGTTCTCACCAAAAGTGTATAAGGGTTCGCATTTCAAAACAGCATTTGTTGTATGTTCTCTTGAAGATACTCATTCTTACTGGATTGAGATAAAGTCTTAGTGAATTATTTATTTCACCAATAGCTAAGGATTTTGAACATTTTCATATACTTATTGGGTATTTTTACTTCTTTTCAGAACTGTCTGTTCAATTTGTTTGCCAGTTTATGGGTCAAATTATTTGTTCTCTTGGGGCTTAATATTTGAGTTCTTTATATATTCTGATCCTCTGTGTAATTAAAAGCTGGGAAAGATATTCTCCCATTCTGTAGCCTGCCTGTTCACTATGGTCATTGTTTCCTTTGCTGTATGGAAGCTTCTTAATTTGATACAATCCAATTTGTCATTCTCACTGTCATTTCCTGACTTCTAGGAATATTATTCTGAAAATTATTGCTTATTTTATAACTTCAAGTATTTTCTTAATTTTTCCTTTACTATTTTCAAAATTCTGCTCCTATATTTTTGACCAATTTTGAGTTGATTCCTATAGAAGTTGAGCGGTAGGGACCTATTTTCCACAGATGGATGGATATCTACTTGTTCCAACACCCAGTTGCTGAAGTGGCCGGCTTCTCTCCATTGTATTTTTGGGCACTTTTGTTTATAATCAGGTGGCTGTAGCTGCAATTGTTTTTCCCCTGGGTCTTCCTTTCCATTCCTTTTGTCTAGGTGTCTGTTTTTGTGCCAGGGAATTCTGTTTTTATTGCTTCCACTATGTACAATTTAAAATCAGGTATCCTAGAACTTGAGAATTGCTTTTTTGTTTTTTATTCATAAATGATTTTTCCTTTCAGAGTATTTTGGTACTTCCATATGAATATCTTTCTGAAGAATATCATTGGAATTTTGGTAGGGATTGCACTGAAGCCATAGGTCACTTTAAAAAATGTAGCCATTTTTACAATAATAATCCTTTACCTCATGAACAGAGTTGGTATTTCCATTTTCTAGCATCCTCTTCAATTTCTTTCTTTACTGTTTTCTTAGTTATCCTTATAGAATTTTTCATCACCATGGTTAGTTTTAACACCAGGCATTTTATATTTTCTTTCATTTTTTTGTTTTATGAGTCTGTTGTAAATGTGATTATTTTCCTTAGTTCTTTCTCAGCATGTTCATTATATTTGGTTTCAGAAAAGCTACTTGTTTTTGTATGTTGCTTTTGTAGTCTGCTAGTTGGCTGAAAGTGTTTACTGGTTCCAGTAGCTTTATAATACAATTTTTAGGTTCATTTAAGGATAGTATTATATCATCTGAAAATAGGGATGATTTTACTCCTTTTTTCTTAATTTAACCCTTTTATTTCTTCATCTTGACTTATTTTTTTGACTAAGAATTAAAGCCTTAACTGAATAACAGTTGGGTTAGTGGGCATCCTTTTCTCAATCCTGATTTTAGAAGAAATGATTTTAGCTTTTCACCATTCAGAAAAATGTTGACTACAAGTTTGTCACATGTACACTGTGTTATGTTGATATATGATCCTTCTTTTCCTGCTTTCTTTGGGTGGCTTTCATTATGAAGGAATATTGAATTTTTGTCAAGCATATTTTCTGTATCTATTGAGATGGTCACATGATTGTTTTCCTTGATTCTCTTTACATGCTTTATTACATTTACTTAGTTCCATATATTGAACCATCCTTGCATCCAGGAATGAAACCAACTTGATCATGTCATTTGATCTTTTTAATGAATTTCATAATTTACTTTCCAACATTTCTGGAATTACTGGAGTTTGAAGTCAGGGACTTGATATATTAGGTAAGTGCTCTGCCAGACCTCCATGCATTTTTGCTGTGGTTTATTATGCACATAGGGTATCATGTTGTTTTCCATGGGGCTGGCCTGAGACCACAATGTTCTTACTTTCATACTTGCCTAGCTGGTATTACAGACATAAACTATAAAAAGACTTTTTTTTAAAGATAATGCATGGCTAAATATTGCCCCTACTAATCTCAAACTGTGACCTTCCTATCTCTTCCTCCTGATATGAACTGGCTCAGGCCATTCTGCAACTTATATTTGGAGCGGCAAGACAATTTGCATTTAGCATTATTTTCAATACATTTGTATTAATCTCTTCTTTCTTCATCTTAGAGATTTTTTTGGTTTACTTGTAAAGTTTATACATTCTTCCCTATTTCTTGTTTGTCTGTTATAGTGATATTCATTTTTTTCCTGAGTTCTTGTGCTTGTAAATATTTTTCTTCCTCTTCTGCATATGAGATTTTTTTCTACAATGCCAGCTTAATAGTCATGAATTGCCATAGGTTATAATAATTATGGAAGGTCTTTATTTCTCTTTCAGTTTTTAAATGGTAGCTTTGCTGGATATAGTAGACTTGGTTGGCAGTTATGTTGTTTTGGGGCTTGAAATATATTAGTCCATTTTCCTCTGGGTTTTTATTTCTCTAGGTATGGGAAATTTATGCTATATTTCTTTGGATACATTTTCTGTGCCTTTAGTCTGTAACTTGATTCCCACTTCTTTTCCACAAATACATGTTTAGTTTCATAATCATGTCTGAGAGGGCTTGGAAGCTGTGGTCATACTGCTTTCTGTGTTTATTGCTAGGTTAATTAAAGAGTTCGTGATTCTTCATTCCCTGGTGATCTTTATTCTGCATTGTCTAATCTATTGTTGATGTTTTCCATTGAGTTTTTTTTATTTAAATTACTGAGCTTTTCATTCTCAAGATTTCAATGTTTTTCTTTTTCAGAGTATCTATCATGATGCTGAATTTCTTGCCCAAGATCTGAGAAGTCCAATGTCTCATTTAAGTTTTGAATTGACTTCTTTACTTTATTAATCTGATTATATGAATGTTCTTTGAAGTCATTGATCATTTTAAAAATGAGACTTTTGAATTTTCTTTCTGGCATCTCAACCATTTCAGTTATCTTTGGATCCAGCTGTTGCAGAGTTGTGCACTTTCAAAGGATTCATAATGCCTTGTATTTTCACATTTTGGTGTTTCTAAATTTTAATTTGTTGATCTGTTGCAATGGATATACCTACAGGGGTTTTTTGGAGTCTTTCCAGTGATGGGTCTTGTTTAAAATCTTAATCCATAGTACTACTCATCAGGAAGAAAATGCACCCCAGGAACAGCTTTTAATATTCCATCTTATACCAAAATCTCAAGACTTTCTACTACATTTATTCATTTATCTTTTCTTGGAATAACTCTTGTTATGGGCCTTCTTAGAGCACACACACACTTCTTTCTCTGTCATACTCATTGGCTAATTTTTTTTTTTCTGGCAAACTCTCTTTTATTTTTGAGATTACTACTGTCTTCAATCTTTAGTTTATTTTTTTCTCTATTTAGATAGTTTTTCTCTTTAATTTCATACAACTTTTGACTTTAAGTAACATTGCTGTGCTATTAACTCTTACATTAAATATTCCATAGGATCTATTTTCAATATTCTTCTAATTTTAGATGTCCATGTGTATGGCTAGTAGTTATCTCAAAATTAACAAACCCCAAATCAACCTCTTTCATCATCCCTGCATTATGCTGATTGTGCTTTGTCTTCTTCCATATTATCTGCTGCTATCCAGTTGCTCTGTCTAAAAATATTGAAGCCATGTTTTTCTGATATCCCACACTTTATCTGTCAAAAATTCTCTGAAATCAACCTTGAAAATCAATTCAGAATACACTCACTTCCCTCCTCTACTAATATTCTTGTCCCCAGTACAACCATTTTATCTTTGTATTATAGAAATGGTCTCATAATATCCTGTCTGATGTTATTCTTTAATTTTATATTGTGTTTAACAAAATGGCCCTATTGATACTACTGACACATAAGCAAGATCACATAACATCATCTCTCCTTGAAATCCATCAGTAGATCTCCACTGTTTTCAGAGTAAAAGCTTCCAAGGCTCAACACATTCTGTCACCTTCTCTGAAATTATGTTTTTCACCTCTGACTGCACTGGCTCACTCTGATTTAGTCATGTGAGACTAATGCTTGTCCTTTGAGCATACAGCTATCATTCCATTAAAGCATTTTTCAAATGTATTTTTTACCAGATGAGAACATCACTGTACCATACATCAACACAAGTACTCTAATAACCACAATAAACAGGAACCCAAAAAACTCACCCCTCAAAGGATCAACAGTAATGAAGAAATGGACAAATGAATTGAACAGACAAATGAGTACAAATGGTCACTAAATATGTGATGAAATGCTCAGCATCCTTGGCCATGAAGTAAATACAAATAAAACAGCATTGAAATTCTACCTCACCCTTGTCAAAACGGCTATCATCAATAACAAGAACAAAAAAAAGCCAGCAAGGATGTGGAGAAAAAGGAACACTTCTACACTGTTGGTGAGAATGTAAATTAGTGCAACCACTATGGAAAGCAGTAAGGAGATAATTCAAAACTAAAAATAGAACTACCATGTGATAAAATGTTACCATACTTGGGCATATAACCAGAGAAATATGCTCCAAGATGCAACAGAACCTCCAATACACCCATGCTTTTTGAACAAGTATCACAGCAGCCAAGATTTGGAAACAGCCAAGTTGCCCCTCTATGGATGAGTGGATTAAGAAAATGTTGTATATATACACAACAGAGTATCATTTGGTTATAACGAAGAAGGAAATTATATTTTTTGTAAGTACATGGACGGAACTGGACAACATCATGTTAAGTAAAAATATTCAGTCTCAAAAAGTCAAAGGCCACATGTTTTCCATCTTACATGGAAACTAGACCTATATGTTAAATGTACACATAAATACACATATGATACATATATAACTAATACAAGATTGTACTAGTGAGTTTGTCTGAGGGGACTGCAGGTGGCAGGAGAGAAAAATAGAATATTAGGGAATGAAAAGTATTGAAACATCCATCTACAAATACAATAGGATGTAATAGACAATAAGCTGTTGAATAATAGGAAAGCAGGGTGAGAGAGAAAGAGTACAATATGTGGGGATAATGTGATTAAAACACAGTATATACATGTCCAAAATACCAAGACAATATCTCCTTGGGCTATCAATAAACACTTTTAAAACATGAAGGACAGGATGGTAAAACAGGCCTCTTCTGGAGAGTGGGTACCAGCAGGATGGAGGAAGACATAGATAAAAGATGAATGAAAGTGAATATGATGGATGTGTTTTGTATTTACATATGAAGATGAAATAATGAAACCTGCTGGAGTTGTTATAAAAAGGGGTAAAGAGAAGGATGAGGGAGAACAATAAAGAGGTAAGTCTATAATATATTGTAAGCACATATGCAAATATTGCTATGTGTCCCCTATACCACTATTATATCCTACTAATAAATAAAATAAAATAAAATAAAAATGAAAGGAAAATAATTTAACTATTTTGTCAAAGATATGAAGTACAAACTGACCAGCCTTCAGTATTGAAAAATTGCCAAAGCTTTCCCTACTACTGTCTATGATTCTGGTAAAAATCTAATAAATTTTGAAATTAAATTGTTAATATTTACACATACTTATTAATATTTGAACTATTCTGTGAATTTATTTTGCCCTTTCTTTCATTCTTTTTAAAATTTCTCTTTAGGTATTTATTTTAAAAGTTTTTTAACACCAAGAGCCATTTCTAGAACACTAGTATACTTAAAAAAATTGTTGTCTGAATAGCATATGCGTATTTCTTTTAATATACTGAAATGAAGAACATTTTTACCTATTGATCCAGATATATTATTTTCTAGGATATAGCCTAGAGAAATTTTCTTGAGGAGAAATATATAACTCCTTTATTAAAGCATATTTTACTAGACAAGGACTTGGAGATACTTGTAAGATTTATCAACCAACTCTTTAACTATGAATCTCTCTCTCTCTCTCTCCATGTCTCTGACTCTTGTCTCTTTCTATTTCTCTCTCTGCCTTTTATATATACATGGACAGATAGATAGGGAAATAGATATAAAAGAGAATATTACATAGATAAATCACAAAAGCAGGATATGAGATATTTTTAGGGCAATATTCAGAAATAGATGGCTGACATTTGTGAAATATATTTATTTTAAATGAAAAAGCATATTTTATAAAGATACTATCAATCATAAGTTTACAACAGAAAGATGAGATGAATATTAGCAGTTTAGAATAAGAACTGGGATAAAAATAAAAAACAAAACAAGTTGACTTTATGTGGACAAGTTAGACTATGATGGGAGAAATTTAGTGTATGTTTGAGGAAATAATCATATTTGAATTTGCTACCCATTATGTGACCTATTTTTTAGGAGGCATAGCTAAATTATAAATAATAATATAGCTATTCTAAATGTAATTGTTGGAAGCATGCATATTTTGATGTATGCATACTACTAGTGTCATATATTTAAAAAATAATTTCAAATCTCCATGAATCATTCCAGTGAAGGATAGATGTAAGATTATAATTGAAATGGTTTATATATGACTTATAGAAGTTAAGTTTAGGAAGCAGGTGACAGTTATTTTCAAGAAGAATAAAAAAGCCAAACAGAATGTGAAAATATGATCACAACATGCTCACCAAAGATAAAATATGATCAGACAATTCTAGAAAATAGAAAAATATGGGAATAAAAATGTTTATTCCCAAAAAGATATTCTGGAGATAATTATAATTTTAACTTGTAAATTTGTGATGCCTATAAATTAATTTTCTATAATAAGTAACCTAGAGAATCCATTGCTGATGAATGTTAATTTACATGTAAAATGTTTTTCCAGAGATATGAAAGAACTAAATTATGTGTCCATTGACAGAATAATATATTCATACATTTATAAAATAAATTTCTAGTTAAAAATTAAGAATGACATATCTTTCTATGGTACATACAGTTATGTACATATTGTGATAAGGTAATGATAACTCTAAAAACATAAACATATTATAGTATGATATCATGTATATGTAAACATAATAAATAAGGGCAGTGTAATGATTAAATAGTGTATGTGTGCAGAAATGGAATAAAATTGGGATGACTACCCAGAAGAACTTGAAGTTATTGATCAAGTTGTATATAATAAACTAGATGGAAGTTTTTTAAAAACATTTGAGAACAGATAAAATAAATGTTTTCTATAGAGATTCCAAGATGGCAAAGCAGAAAGCATGCTTTCTAAAGTAAAATCTTGGAGAGATGTTGGATGTACACCTGGCAGGAAAAACCACCAAGAAGAGGCAAAACTCCAACACCTACACACCCCCAGTCCATGCACCACATCCCCCCACAACGTTAAATGGAGAAACCAGGAGGGTTCCCATGCCGCCAGACACCAGCTGCGAACCTGCTTGACAGACTCTCAGGTGAGTATATAAGCCACACGCTGTACACCCATAGAGAACCCTGGGACAAATCAGCATAGCCCCCTGGACAGACTGTCCCCCACCCAGGGAAGAAAAGGGAAAAAAAACAAACTGAATAATAAACAAGCAGCTGGAAAAAATAAAAAGAAATGTAGCAAAGAGGGTGGGTCATCTGAGCTCCAGAGAGTGGAGGAGGAGCATTCCCTCAAGCAAATTGTAAATAAACAAGCCAGAGAAGGCTGGTGTGGCACCCAATTTCATCAAACATACCCTGAAAGACCTAAGAGCATATATTAACTCCAACACAGTGGTTGTGGGAGACTTTAACACCCCATTATCATCAATAGATACGTCATCCAAACAAAAAATCAATAAAGAAATCCAAGATCTAAAACATACCATAGATCAAATGGACCTAGTTGATGTCTACAGAACATTTCATCCAACTTCTACACAATATCCATTCTTCTCAGCAGCCCATGGAACCTTCTCCAAAATGATCATATCCTAGGGCACAAAGCAAGCCCCAGCAAATATAAGAAAATAGAAATTATACCATGCATTCTATCTGATCACAATGCAATAAAACTAGAACTCAGCAACAACAAAAAAGACAGAAATCATGCAAACAGCTGGAAACTGAATAAGTCATTCCTTAATGAACAATGGGTTATTGATGAAGTAAAAGAGGAAATTAAAAGGTTTCTGGAAGTCAATGAAAATGAAAACACAACCTACCAGAAGCAATGGGACACAGCAAAGGCAGTCCGGAGAGGACAGTTTATAGCCATGAGTGCATATATTAAAAAGACTGAAAGATCTCAAATCGATGACCTAACGCTACACCTCAAATTCCTAGAAAAACAAGAACAAGCAAATCCCAAAACAAATAGAAGGAGAGAAATAATAAAAATAAGAGCTGAAATCAATGAAATAGAAACCAAAAAAACCATACAATGAATTTATGAAACAAAAAGTTGGTTCTTTGAAGAAAATGAACAAGATTGATACATCCCTGGCAAACCTGACTAAAATGAGGAGAGAAAAAACCCAAATAAAATCTGAAATTCAAAAAGGGAGATAACAACAAACATGATAGAAGTCCAGGAAATCACTTGTGACTACTCTGAGAACCTATATTCAAATAAATTTGAAAATCTTGAAGAAATGGTCAGATTTCTAGATACTTATGATCATCCAAAACTGAATCAAGAGGAAATTAATCACCTGAATAAATCTATAACACAAAATGAAATTGAAGAAGCAATCAAGAGTCTCCCCAAAAAGAAAAGTCCAGGACCTGATGGATTCTCTGCTGAATTCTATCAGACATTTAAAGAAGAACTGATACCAACCCTCCTTAAACTGTTCTATGAAATAGAAAGAGAAGAAGAACAGCCTAATACATTTTATGAATCCAGCATTACACTCATCCTAAAACCAGACAAAGACACCTCCAAAAGGAGAACTATAGGCCAATCTCCTTAATGAACATTGATGCAAAAATCCTCAATAAAATAATGGCAAACTGAATTCAACAACACATCAAAAAGATCATTCACCAAGACGAGGTTGGCTTCATCCAAGGAATGCAGTGGTGGTTCAACATACGAAGATCAATAAACGCAATAAACCACATTAACAGAAGCAAAGACAAAAACCACTTGATCATCTCAATAGATGCAGAAAAAGCCTTTGATAAGATCCAACACCATTTCATGATAAAAGCTCTAAGAACACTAGGAATAGAAGGAAAGTACCTCAACATTATAAAAGCTATATATAACAAACCTACAGCCAGCATTATACTTAATGGTGAAAAAATGAAACCATTCTCTCTAAAATCAGGAACAAGAAAAGGATGCCTACTGTCCCTACTCCTATTCAACATAGTACTGGAATTCCTAGCCAGAGCAATTAGGCAAGAAGAAGGAATAAAAGGAATACAAATAGGTAAAGAAACTGTCAAAATATCCTTATTTGTAGACGAAATGATCCTACACTTGAAAGACTCAAAAAACTCTACTCAAAAGCTCCTAGACACCATCAACAGCTATAGCAAGGTAGCAGGACATCAAATCAACATAGAAAAATCATTAGCATTTCTATACACTAATAATGAAGAAACCGAGAAAGAATATATGAAAACAATTCCATTTACATTAGCCTCAAAAAAAACCAAATACCTAGGAGTTAACTTAACAAAGGATGTGAATAACCTCTACAAGGAAAACTATAAACTTTTGAACAAAGAGATTGAGGAAGACTATAGAAGGTGGAGAGATCTCCCATGCTCATGGATTGGTAGAATCAACATAGTAAAAATGTCTATACTCCCAAAAGTGATCTACATGTTTAATGCAATTCCCATCAAAATCCCAATGACATTCATCAAAGAGATTGAAAACTCTACCATTAAATTTATATGGAAACACAAGAGACTGTGAATAGCCAAGGCAATACTCAGTCAAAAGAACAATGCTGGAGGGAGGTATCACGATACCTGACTTCAAACTATATTACAAAGCATTAACAATAAAAACAGCATGGTACTGGCACAAAAACAGACATGAAGACCAGTGGAACATAATAGAGGAGCTGGATATATACAATGGAGAAAAGAGAGCTTCTTCAACAAAAACTGCTGGGAAAACTGGTTACCAGTTTGCAAAAACCTGAAACTAGATCCCTGTTTATCACCCTATACCAATATTAACTCAAAATTGATCAAGGACCTTAATATCATATCCCAAACTCTAAACTTGGTATAGGAAAAAGTAGGAAATATTTTGGAACTAATTGGTATAGGCAAGGAGTTTCTCAGTGGAACCACAGCAGCTCAGCAACTACTTCATAAAACTAAAAAGCTTCTGCTCAACAAAAGAAATGGTCTCTAAACTGAAGAGACCACCCACAGAGTGGGAGAAAATATTTGCCAGCAATACATCAGACAAGGGACTGATAACCAGAATACATAGGGAACTCAAAAAACTAAACTCTCCCAAAATTAGTGAACCAATAAAGAAAGGTGCAAGTGAACTAAACAGAACTTTCTCAAAAGAAGAAATTCAAATGGTCAAAAAACACATGAAAAAATGCTCACCATCTCTAGGCATAAAGGAAATGCAAATTAAAACCGCACTAATATTCCACCTCACCCCTGTTAGAATAGCCATCATCAGCAACACCACCAACAATAGCTGTTGGTGAAGATGCGGGGAAAAAGAATCCCTTTTACACTGCTGGTGGAAATGCAAACTAGTACAACCACTCTGGAAAAAAACTTGGAGGCTTTTTAAAAATCTAAACATAGATCTGCCATATGATCCAGCAATATCACTCTTGGGGATATACCCAAAAGAATGTGACACAGGTTACTCCAGAGACACCTGCACATCCATGTTTATTGCAACACTATTCACAATAGCCAAGTTATGGAAACAGCCAAGATGCCCCACTACTGATGATGGATTAAGAATGTGTAGTATTTACACACAATGAAATTTTATGCAGCCATGAAGAAGAATGAAATCTTATCATTTGCAAGTAAATGGATGAAACTGGAGAACATCATTCTGAGCAAAGTTAGCCAGGACCAGAAGACCAAAAATCATATGTTCTCCCTCATATGTGGACATTAGATCAAGGGTAAACACAACAAGGGGACTGGAGTTTGATCACATGATAAAGCGAGAGCACACAAGGGAAGTATGAGGATAGTTAAGGCACTAAAAAAACAAGATAGCATTTGTTGCCCTCAATTCGGAGAAACTAATGCAGAAATTTTAAGGCAACAGAGGGAAGTAGGAGAAGGGGACCAGGAACTACAGAAAAGGTTAGTTTGAGAAGAATTAATTTAGAATGAAACACAAATGTACAGGAAAGCAATGTGAATAAATTCCCTGTATAGTTATACCTATCTCAACTAGTAAAAACCCTTGGTCCTTCCTATTATTTCTTATACTCTATATTCAACAAAATTAGAGATAAGGGCAACATGTTTCTGCCTGGTAGTGAGAGGTAAGGGGGAGAGAGGGAGGGCACCGAAGGAATGGGAGGGGTGGGGGGAAAGGGGGAGAAATGACCCAAACAATGTATGCACATATGAATAAAAGAAATTTAAAAAATAGAATATATGTTTTCTACATTTAATGTATTTACTTTTATTACCAATTGTATTGAAAATATACTTATGTGTAAATAAAAATATTTTGTAAATTAAATCAAATAAAAGATAAATATAAATTTGAAAATATAAATAATATTTGTCTTCCCTATGTTAGGAATGGATAGAAATCCAAAACAATTCCTTCAAATGTGATTTTGACATTAAATTTTCCAGTATGTATTAAGACATGGTAACAAAATTTGTATTTGAAGGATGTAGACTTCCTTAGTTTAATGCAGGCATTATTAGAATCAGGATTATCAATGTATTATGATTTATTTTTTCTTGTAACTTAGAGAAATGCACAAATGTATTCACAAGGAATTTCATTATCTAATTTGTGCATTATATGATGCAATTGAAACATGAAGCTATATTTATATAACATAACTGGATACTCTATGGAAACTAGATAAAGAAGATCAATCATTTTTATAGCATTTGATGGGAACACTGTACGTAAAATTTGGTTTCAAAATTAAGTTCTGCCATGTCCTAGCAAATTAGTTTTTTATAGCCATAGTTGTTGATTCACATTTATTCATGAAGTCACTAGGAGGTGTTAATAATTGTGCAACTGATGTTACTTCATGGTAGAAACATTTTGCAAATTTTTTCCAGATAATTAAGTTTGTTATTCTAACTTCACCATACCAAATTTTAAAAGCAGTTTGTTACAGGTATAAAATGGTTTTGCCTAAAAATCCATGGTTAGGTGTGCAGACAAAAACAACCTCAATTATATGAGTGAACAATTTTCTGTAGTCTCTTGTATCTTTCTGTGAGTTGTGATAGTACCCACCTTTTTTATCCAAACTATCATTTCAATGTGCAGCATGAATTGCTTTGGAAATTAGAGATAATGTTTCCATAAGAATTTATTGGAGGTCTATTCATTGTCAAATAAGAATAATATTTCCTTTGAAACCACATTCAGGCATCTGATAACCTAGGATGGTTGTTTGTATATGTCAACTTGTCCATGCTATGCAGTGAACAGATATTTGATTTGACCTTTTCCTGGGTGCCACTATGAAGGGTTTAGATGACATTTAGGTTAGTAGATGAGTAAAATAGGTAGCTCTGCAATTTTGACAAAAAAAGAGCTTAGTGAAAGAGACAGAAAAAGATAAACATCTAAATTACTATAAATTTCTTAAACAAGCAAACTGGAATAAATATTTACCAAAGATATAGCTGACATTTTGAAGAAATTATATAGCATGATGCTTATGTGGGATTTTATCAAAGAATCAAGGGCAAATTTATGCTTGAAAATATTTTATTATATTGACATCACAGAAGAAAAAAAATCACATAAATTCAGTATATAGAAAAGTCATTCAAAACTATTAGAGTACAAACATTAAATACATATAAATTATTGGATAACTCTTCTTAATCATAATTCCATATGTATCTATGTGAATAAAATATATAGATATAGAAATACATAAATTTATATGTCAAAACCAACTTATTAATAGAGGAATACTGGGGTTATTGCTTCCAAGTTATATAGTTATAATTACAAGTATTAGAGAATGTAATAAAATAAACAATCAAATTATAGTTCCAAGTGAAGAATTGGAAGAAATGTATGTTAGCTGTGTTTTTCAAATGATAATTAAGTACAGGATGAAAAATCTATGAAATGCAAAAGAAATTTATATGAAATATTTTGTTATTGAGACACAAAGCAGATATTCTGGCAATGGTAAACTACATAAATGTTTTATATAGTACTACAGGTTGCATATATGCATGTGGGTATGTGAATATAGACTGTACACATATGGGCATATGCACACACCATACACAACCACAATCACTCTCTTCCTGATGAAAATGAATCATGATACTATGAAGTGGATCTAAGTCATATTAGCAACAATAATAATAATAATGATGAGTACTGACAGTACTTAAACTACCATGAAAAAAGTATTTAAAAGGTCCCAATTCTAAGTAAGATTAAAAGTATTCTTTTTAAAATAGAAAAACAATCTGGAAACATATATGCAAATAAATCAGCAAAATTTCCTGGAAATTACCTGGCAAAAGAAATTCATGGAATTCATAGGAAGTATGAGACTTTTAATCATGAAATTATAGTGTGTTGTGTCAATGTTTAAATACTATGAAAATGAAACATACAAAAATCATGGAATAGAATACAATGGTCAAAAATATTTTCAAATTTATGTATGCAATTCATATATGACATAGGAAGCACTGAAAATCAGTGAGATTATAAAATGGCTTATTGTTGAATGGTCTCGGGATAGCTGAAAGTCCATTAAAAGAGTATTTTTTGCTATATTGTAAGACAAATATGAAATCATTAAGGATTAAATGTAAAACATAGAACTATAGATGTATCAGAAGACATAGTGATATTTTTACAAAAACAGACTTTGTAATGTACTTTTCAATGTCAAAGTGCTTTAAACTATTATATATAAGGAAAAGACAGGTAAAAGCACCAAATTGTGAAAATAAATGAAATTCATTCTATAGAAAAGAAGCAGTACTCCCACATTTTATGATTAGCTAGAAATCTAGATGGAAATGAAAGTTTTAACTGCAGTGCTCAGAGACATAAGGAGAAAAAACAGAGAAGAAGTAAAAACTTTTGGAAATACATGAATAAGGATAAAGGTGACTGATATTAATCAAAATGTGTGGCAACACTACCAGTTTTTACATGTCAGAAGGTTCATGCACTCATTGTGATGGTGAAACTAAAACAGCTTTTTGGAGGGAAATCACCCAGTACCAACCAAGAATTCATCTGGTGACTCTATTACTTGCATTATATCCCACAAATACTGTAGCATAAATTATAGAAATGTTTACAGTAGGAAAAGACAGAGAAGAACCCATGTATCCACTAATGGAAGGCTGATAAATATCTTCTTAAACAAAAAAAAGAAAGAAAAGAAGCCAAGAATGGGAGGGAGAGGTGTGAACATCATGGTCCAGGGCCGGATCTACCTGAGACCTTACCTTGAAAATAAATGAAGCAAAAAAGGCCTGGGGGTGGAGCTCAAGTGGGAGAAAGCTTCACTGATTTCAAACCTTATTACTGCAAAAATAAAAATGAGAATAAAAATTAGAATGTCATGTTAATGATAGGAAAACTCATTACTTTTATGGAAATATCAGAATATTCTGCTGTAATGAGTGACTTTCTTCAAAAAGCATTAAATATGTATTTCAATTATCTGGTTTCATTCATTCTCCTGTATCACTTATGGGAAAATTTTAAGTGATATATACATAAAAGCAAGTTCAGAAAAGGAAAGAAAGAAGAAAAATTAAGGGCAGAAATTTTCTTTATTTTTCTATTTTATGTTGACATAACTTGGTCATATATCCAAGAAAGTATACTTTTATATTTCAGAGAGATATCCAGACAAAACAAGTGGTCAAAAAAAAAACCAAAAGCTTAAGTGTCATTTATTGGTATCTTTCATGTTCCAGGTAATTCTCTAGAGGTTTAGGACAATGTGAGGATACAACACGAGAGGTAGAAAGATCAGGCCTTTTGAAACTAGGTATTATAATTAATTTATGGTTGCACCATGCTCAAGTATAACCTTTTAGAGAGTTAGTAAAGAAACAAACAACTTTGAAACAAGTGATTTACATGACCAAATGTTTTGAAATCATGAAATTGATGATTATCTATATGCGCATTTAAAGTTATTCTCTGCTAATCTAAATAAAACAAGACTTGCTTTATCTGATTTTTATTCATGAGTATTCACTCTTTTCCCTTGCTTATTGCTTAGCCTTCTGAATTTGCATTGACAGGAATCAGAAAGCTTTCTCTGTGACACATTACGCACCTGTGAAAATGCAATGGAGGCTGATGCTCCTTAATTTTAATGAGTGGCTTTCTACTTCCCATGGACTACCCATAAAATCATAAATTAGGTGCTAGCAGGCAACACAAGAAACACAACAAACCCTCCATTTAACTGGTGAAAATTGAATGGAATAAAAGATTTACAAGAAAACAAGTTGATACAAGGAAGCAAAAGTACACATTTTAGTTAGGTATGTTCCCATACAAACCATGAATGAAGAAAATCGTAATCTGTAATTTTCCAAGGTTTTGAAGTGTTATGCATTAGTGGTTTAAATTCAAACTCTTTAAATACAAACTGCATGGTAATTTAGTGAGAATCTGCTATAAGCAAGGCAATTACTTAAGGTCTGCCTGGAAATTATCTATTTGCTTAACTAATGTTCAAAAGAAGATATATGCATTTAAAAATCAACTAATCATTTTGTTCATTCATCTTCATTAACCCTTCAAAGGAACAGTAAATTTTTCTTGGAGGTGGGGTGGGTACTGGAGATTGAAATTTAGGCAAGTGCCATACCATTTGAGCTGTACTCCAGTCTTTTTTGTGTTTGTGGGGTAGTTTTTATTCATACACTCACATGTGCATACGTTGTTTGGGACATTTCTCCCCCCTGCCCCTAACCCCTTCCCTCTCCCTGACTCCCCTCCTCACTTCCAGGCAGAACCCGTTCTGCCCTTGTCTCTGATTTTGTTGAAGAGAAGATATAAGCAATAATAAGAAAGACAAAGCATTTTTTCTAGTTGAGATAAGGATAGCTATACAGAGAGATTCCTAGCATTGCTTCCATGTATAAATGTTTTATAATCCAAACTGATTTATCTGTAACTGATCTTTTCACTAGTTCCTGTGTTTTTGAGAAGGGATTCCCTAAGTTTTCCCTAGGCGGGCCTCACACTGGACTCTTCCTCTCTTCACCTCCCAATTAGCTGACATTACAAGCAAGTGACACTACACCCAGCCATAAGATATGTTTTTAACATGTGTAAAATTGCTACTACCTTATAGATGAATTTCAAGTAGTAAAACTTCAAATATTTTAATTAAAATGTCAATAACTTTTGAAGTGTCTTGTTGCATTTTATAGATATTCGTGCAATAATGACATATCCATTTACTTTGCATATTGATTTTATATAACTCAGGAATCATTAATGTCCTTTTTAGAAAGTAACACATTAATTGTACATATTAGTGGAATTCACTGTGATATTCCCATGCACACAACTTTGATCACACACATCCAAGCTTCTTCTACCCTCATCTTCTTACACTCAACCCCACCCTTCACAGTCCTCCCTGGTAAACAAAATTTATTCTGTAGTCTAGGTACAGGCTAGCTTCTTTTCTGTTTTCACACATGAAAGAATACATCAATACTTTTCATGCCTGTTTTTTTTAATTTGATATAATGCTCTTCAGTTCTATTCATTTTGGTGCAAATGACAGAGTTTGACTCTTCGTTATGTCTGATTCATGCTTCATTGTGCTTGCACCATATTTTCTTTATCCAGTCAACTATTAATGAATACTCATGCATTTCAAATTTTAGATATTGTGAATAGTGCCACAATAAAGAAGGGCACACATATCTCTTTTGTATACTGACTTCACTTAGGAATAAGATGATCTGACCATATGTAGTTCTATTTTTGGCTTGTTTATTATTTATTTATCACAGTGCTGAGGATTGAACACAGGGCACTGCACGTGCGAAGCCACTAAACACATTCTAGTCTTATTTTTTGATTTTTTTAGGGAACCTCATACTGCTTCCACAGTGACTATACTAGTTTACATCAAAAATGTCTACAAGCTTCTTTTACTCTACATTTCCGCTGGCAATTGTGTTTTCTTATTTTTACTGCTTTTTTATCGTAATCTTTCTATGTGGAGTGTAATGTCATCTCATTTTGGTTTTGATTTTCTTTTCCATGAAAGGTGATGATATTGATGCTTTCATTCAATCATTGGCCATATTATATCTTCTTTTGAGAAGTATCCATTAAAATTTTTCACTCTTCTTTATGAGTGTGTGTGTGTGTGTGTGTGTGTGTCTGTGTGTGATACTGGAGATTCAAACCAGGGTCTCATGTTTGCTAGTTAAATTCTCTACTATGTGAGCCATATCTGTAGCTCTTTTTATTTAGTTTTTGTTTTCAAAATATGGGTCTACCTAACTTTTCTAGGGCTAGCCTTGAACTCACAGTCTTCCTGGGTCTACCTCATAAGTAGCTAGTATTGCAGACATATGTCACCTTGCCCAGCTCTTCACCCATTCTTATAGTGTTTTACTTGGGATTTTGTTCTTAACAATTTTTACTTCTTTATACAGTCTTCATATTAAATCTCAGTTAGATGAATAGCTGTCCAATGTGTTCTCCAATTCTAAAGGTTGTTTCTTTATGGTTCATTGTTTCCTTTGCTGTGTAGAAGCTTTTAAGTTCAATCATCTATTTTTGGTTTTGTTTTCTGTGCTTCTGGAGTCCTATTGAGAAAATCATTGGCTGTACCAATATCCTCAAGTTCTCCTCCTCAAAACTCATTCTACACATAAGTAAGCTTTTGGTTCAACTTCCCTCAACTCAGCATGGAGAAGATCAATGAATTGAGTAAAGTATTCATTTCTCTACACTCCAGGATTATTCCTCTTGCAAAATTAATGCCCAACACATACTCTAGTAGGAGAGAGATGAGCAATTCAGAGGAGAGAGATTCAAGATCATCCTTTCATCTCTTTCACTATAATGTCCTTAGATGACCAAAGAGCATATGAAGATATGATTAAATATCCCTTTAGTCATCAACTTTCAAATCCCTCCAGCCAGCTAAAGCTGAAACTTTCTACAAAATAGAAGAAAAAAATCTTACTTTCAGATTTAAATATCAAAAGGCTTAAATTACAAGTATCATTATGTTGAACAAATTCAGAATATAAACTATTATAGCACTAACTAAAGTATGAATGAAACAAACGGAATGTGAGTAACAGTAAATTTGGAGGTTCATATCCAAAAGCATGAAATAGAGAATCAAAAGATTTTGAAAATCATTTAGATATGGAAAGTAAAACTGAAGCTATAATCAAGTACAACTCATGAATGTATTATGGGTAACCAACTGAATTTTTAGGTTGGGTATGATTTCTCATTCCTACAATCCCAGATACTTGAGAAGCAGGGATGAGGAGGATCACAGTTTGAGGCCAGCAAGGTAAAAATGTTAGGTAGACATTGTCGTAGCCAACAAGCACAGTATGGTGGGTGCACACCCAGTAACCAAGCTTTGTGGAAAGCCTAAGTAGGAGGATCACCGTCTAGTCCAGGCAGGGAGAAAATGCCAGACTTTACCTGAAAAATAGTAAGCAAAAGCAAAAAGGGCTAGGGATGTGGTTTTAGTGGTACAGCACCTTCCTAGCAAGCATGAGGCCCTGAGTTCAAACCCCAGTAACACCCCAAAATATGCAATTTTTAAAATGAGGAAATGCATAAGCCATACTGATTATAAATTCCTGTGTAGTAAATAAGTAACTGTGCAGTAGGTAGTAAATAGTTGCCTGTAAAGGAAGACAAGGAACATTCATCGATTTATTAAGTTAATCAGAAATTTGCTCAAACACATCCCAAGTATTTATTGAATTCCTACGAAATAACAAGTACTTGTTTGTTTTTTGGCTAAAATGGGAAACTAAGTAATAGGATTTTTCTTATAGTGTTTGCACTTTCCTCAATAGTTCACTATTAATCAAGTCTTTACTCAAAGAAATTTAGTTAAATGATTATAGCATGTAACGATTAAAGGAAAAATACATATTTTGCTCCTCAGCTAAAGAACTTCTGCTGATGTGAAGGGGTGACAGGTAAAGGTAATAACATTTGAACTAGGACCTGAAAGATAACAATAGTCTACTGGGTGAAACTGGGAGAGGAAGCAGAGTTGCAAAGCATTCCACACAGTGCCATATATCACGAGGAAGGTCCAAAGAGGTGAAGGTAGGGAGGTAAGTAGAGCATAGACCACTTGGGATCATGGAGGTTCCAGACTTGCTCAGCCATAGTCCACCTTTTTTCTTCTGATGAGCAGTTGTG